>NC_061514.1:238679357-238765060 GCF_022539505.1 Lolium rigidum
AATTCTTGCATAAGAGTTAACTCATAAAGCAATAGATTCAAAGTAAAGGCATCGAAGCAACACAAAGGAAGATATAAGTTTCAGCGGATGCTTTCAACTTTCAACATGTATATCTCATGGATATTGTCAACACAAAGTAATATGATGAATGCAAATATGCAAGTATGTAAGAATCAATGCACAGCTTAACACAAGTGTTTGCTTCTAAGGTGGGAGGAAGTAGGTAATCGACTCAACATAAAAGTAAAAGAATGGTCCTTCAAAGAGGAAAGCATCGATTGCTATATTTGTGCTAGAGCTTTGGTTTTGAAAACATAAAGAGAGCATAAAAAGTAAAATTTTGAGAGGTGTTTGTTGTTGTCAACGAATGGTAATGGGTACTCTAACCCCCTTGCCAGACAAACCTTCAAAGAGCGGCTCCCATTTTATTTTATTTTTGGGTGGCACTCCTTCCAACCTTTCTTTCACAAACCATGGCTAACCGAATCCTCGAGTGCCCGCCAACAATCTCATACCATGAAGGAGTGCCTTTTTATTTTAGTTTTATTATGATGACACTCCTCCCAACCTTTGCTTACACAAGCCATGGCTAACCGAATCCTTCGGGTGCCGTCCAACAATCACATACCATGGAGGAGTGTCTATTTTTGTTAATTAATTTGGGACTGGGAATCCCATTGCCAGCTCTTTTTGCAAAATTATTGGATAAGCGGATGAAGCCACTAGTCCATTGGTGAAAGTTGCCCAACAAGATTGAAAGATAAACACCACATACTTCCTCATGAGCTATAAAACATTGACACAAATCAGAGGTAATAAATTTTGAATTGTTTAAAGGTAGCACTCAAGCAATTTACTTTGGAATGGCAGGAAATACCACATAGTAGGTAGGTATGGTGGACACAAATGGCATAGTGGTTGGCTAAAGTATTTTGGATGCATGAGAAGTATTCCCTCTCGATACAAGGCTTAGGCTAGCAAGGCTATTTGAAGAAAACACAAGTATGAACCGGTACAGCAAAACTTACATAAGAACATATTGCAAGCATTATAATACTCTACACTGTCTTCCTTGTTGCTCAAACACTTTTACCAGAAAATATCTAGACCTTAAGAGAGATCAATTATGCAAACCAATTTTAACAAGCTTTACAGTAGTTCTCCACTAATAGGTTTAAACTACATGCAAAAACTTATGATCTACTTGAGAGCTCAAAACAATTGCCAAGTGTCAAATTATCCACAACATATGAGGCATTTTCTTTTCCCAACCAAATAACCAATAAGTATTGTAGCTTCCAACTTTTATCATTGAACATTAAAAGTAAAACGAAGAACACATGTGTTCATATGCAAAAGCGGAGCGTGTATCTCTCCCACATAAGGATTGCTAGGATCCGAACTTATTCAAACATAAATAAAAATAAAAGCACACAGACGCTCCAAGTAAAACACATATGATGTGACCGAATAAAAATATAGTTTCAGGGGAGGAACCTGATAAGTTGATGAAGAAGGGGATGCCTTGGGCATCCCCAAGCTTAGACGCTTGAGTCTTCTTGAAATATGCAGGGATGAACCACGGGGCATCCCCAAGCTTAGACTTTTCATTCTTCTTGATCATATATCATCCTCCTCTCTTGACCCTTGAAAACTTCCTTCACACCAAACTTCTCATAAACTTCATTAGAGGGGTTAGTACTCAAAAAATTTGAATCCACCTTGGTCCTGTAGTGGCACATTGCAAGAACTCAATAAAACATTAGCTACAGCCCTCTACGTCTAGAAAACCTCGCTTAAAGTCCACAAGAGACAATGCAAAAAACAGAGACAGAATCTGCCAAAACAGAACAGCCAGTAAAGACGAATTTTAATAAAATACTTCCGTTGCTCAAATCAGAAAACTCAAAACTAATGAAAGTTGCGTACATATCTGAGGATCACTCACGTAAATTGGCATAATTTTCTGAGTTACCTACAGAGAATTTTGCCCAGATTCGTGACAGCAAAGAAATCTGTTTCTGCGCAGAAATCCAAATCTAGTATCAACCTTCGATTAGAGGCTTCACTTGGCACAACAAAACACAAAACTAAGATAAGGAGAGGTTGCTACAGTAGTAAACAACTTCCAAGACACAAATATAAAACAAAGTACTGTAGCAAAATAACACATGGGTTATCTCCCAAGAAGTTCTTTTCTTTATAGCCATTAAGATGGGCTCAGCAGCTTTAATGATGCACTCGCAAGAAATAGTATTCGAAGCAAAAGAGAGCATCAAGAGGCAAATCCAAAACACATTTAAGTCTAACATGCTTCCTATGCAAAGGAATCTTGTACACAAATAAATTCATGAAGAACAAAGTGACAAGCATAAGAAGATAAAACAAGAATAACTTCAAAAATTTCAACATATAGAGAGGTGTATTAGTACCATGAAAATTTCTACAACCATATTTTCCTCTCTCATAATAATTTTCAGTAGCTTCATGAACAAACTCAACAATATAACTATCACATGCAGCATACTTTTCATGATTTCCAAACACATAATTTTTATCAAGTTCAAGAATAGTGGAATTAAAACTTTCAAACTTTCTTTTATTAATAATATAACAAGGTAGTTGATCAATCTCAATAGATATGGGACTCATAGAATAAGTCAAGAACTCTCCAATCCCATTTTCATTAGTAGTACAATTAATATTATCAAGTAACATAGGACCATCATCTAGAGCTTTATCATAAACATTTGCCAAACAAAATTCTTTAGTACCATGCATTTCGACATCAGGCACAAACAAAGCATTATCATAAGATTTATCAAAGTAGCATGGATTATCATATATAACAGTAGCATAATCATTCTCACAAGTATTACTCATAGGTACTATTTCAAGAGAATCCACGGGAACATAACATTCAACCTCTTCCGGTGAGCATGGAGGACAATCAAATAGTGTAAGAGATAAAGAGTTACTCTCATTAGAAGGTTGACATGGGTAGCTAATCCATTCTTCCTCCTTTTGTTCGTCGCTCTCCTCTTCTTTTTCATCCAATGAGCTTTCAGGTTCATCAATTTCTTCTTCCACCGGTTCCCGCAAATTGTGAGTGCATTCTTGTGCATTAATGTGTCTCTCTTTATAATCAAGGATATAAGGATTCCTACCGTAGCATTCTATGCAAGAATTAAGGATAGTAGAGACATAATCTTTAAGGCCCTTACAAACAACACAAGTTTCATAATTCTCAACCATGAAGGATTCTATCTCGGAGGCTCCCATAAATAAGACAAATTGTTCTACCTCTTCGAACCCATAATGAATATAGCAATTCCGATTATAGTTCTTAATTAAAAATTCCTCACTAAAGCCACATTGAAATTTAAGATGTTTAGTATCCCGTTGAGAGCAACTAGTTTATATCATGGCGTTCAAGCAAGATTTTAGCAATTGTATTCAATTTTTCTATCATAGCACTCATTATTTTACCAGTTCTTGATTCTCTATAACAATTATAACATTCTATAAGCTCCAAGTAGGTTGTTGGTTCTCCCATAACAGCAGTTTTTAATTTTTTGGTTTTTCAAATTTTTATGGATTTTTGAATATATAGGAAAAGTAAAACAAAACTGAAATAAACTAGACAAAAGTAAACTAAGCAAACTAATGCTAGACAGAAATAAACTAAGCACAAATAAACTAGACAAAAGTAAACTAAGCAAAACAAAATAAAGTAAAACAAAAACAGCGAGAGAGGTAGAGTGTACTCCCCAGGTGAACTTATGAGTAAAGCTATGCCTCCCGGCAACGGCGCTGTAAAATAGTCTTGATGACCCACAAGTATAGGGGATCGCAACGAGTCTTCGAGGGAAGTAAAACCCAAATTTATTGATTCGACACAAGGGGAGGTAAAGAATACTTATAAGCCTTAACAACCGAGTTGTCAATTCAGTCGCACCTGGAAAAGCACTAGCAACAGGGTGATGTGAAAGTAGCAGTGGTATGAGAGCAATAGTAACAAGTAACACAGCAGACAGTAATAGTAGTATGAGAGCAATGGCACCGTAAAACGAGTTGACATGTAGAACGAGTATATGATGATGAAAGATGGACCGGGGTTCCCAGCTATCTACACTAGTGGTAACTCTCCAATAACAAGTGTTGGTGAACAAATTACAGTCGGGCAATTGATAGGATTGAAATAGCATTAAGACAGAATATCAAGATCATTAATCATGTAGGCATGTTTTCCAATAATAGTCGTACGTGCTCGCAATGAGAAACTTGCACAACATCTTTTGTCCTACCAGCCGGTGGCAGCCGGGCCTCAAGGGAAACTATCGGATATTAAGGTACTCCTTTTAATAGAGTACCGGAGCAAAGCATTAACACACCGTGAAAACATGTGATCCTCACATCACTACCATCCCCTCCGGTTGTCCCGATTTCTGTCACTTCGGGGCCTTTGGTTCCGGACAGTGACATGTGCATACAACTTGTAGATACAATCTAAGCAATAATTATAAAGCTCAAATCTAAGATCATGGCACTCGGGCCCTAGTGACAAGCATTAAGCATAACAAGATTGCAAAGCAACGATAACTTCATAAACTTTGTAGATAGACAATCATAATGTAACAATCCATCGGATCCCGACAAACACAACACCGATTACATCGATGATCGCAATCTCAATGAGATCATTGTATTGAAGTACATGGGGGAGAGAATACCAACTAGCTACAGCTAGAACCCGTAGTCCATGGGAGAACTACTCACGGAGCATGGCGGAGGCGGTGGCGTTGATGGAGATGGCTTCCGGGGCACTTCCCCGTCCCGGCAGGGTGCCGGGACGTAGTTCCGTCCCCCGAATTGGAGTTTCGCGACGGTGGCGGCGCCCCGGAGTCTTTCTCGGAGTTTCGTCAATTGGTACTGCGTTTTTAGGTCGAAAGGGCTTTTATAGGCGAAGAGGCGGCGCAGGGGGCACTCGGGGCGCCACACCCTAGGCCGGCGCGGCCTAGGCCCGGCCCGCGCCGCCATGTGGTGTGGTGGCCCCCCGGCCCCTCTCCGACTCTTCTTCGGTGTTCTGGAGCCTTCCGGAGAAAATAGGAGGTTTAGCGTTGATTTCGTCCAATTCCGAGAATATTGCCCGAACAGCCTTTCGGAACCAAAAACAGCAGAAAACGAGAACCGGCACCGTGGCATCTTGTTAATAGGTTAGTTCCGGAAAATGCATGAAAACATCATAAAGTGCAAGCAAAACATGTAAGTATTGTCATAAAACAAGCATGAAACGACAGAAATTATGGATACGTCGGGGACGTATCAGTAGGCCAATAAAATCCTGATCGCCTAATTAACCACTTCATCTTATGGGCCGATTGGTGAGTTCCACAGGCGCCTTCATGCACCTCATGTAAGAGCCGATTAGACTCAGTTGGTCCCAGGCATTTGAGTAGTAACCCTTCCAACGTCCTGTAGAACATGTCATCTCCTATAAGGACATATTTCATAGCCTTGTATCTTATCCTTTTAGGTGCCCCCCGAGCCGAATCCTTCAAATAATTGAAGATATCGGCTCTCCAATCATCCTGTTCCAGGAACTGCACCTGAACTTCTGACCCGTCTGGTATGTCCTTGTATCCTGACGCCATCCGTGCGAGATCATTGGCGTCGGTATTCTGAGACCTTGGGACCCAATTGAAATTGATGTACCGAAAATGTGTCATCAGCTCACGACACTCCACCCAATATGGAAAAAGTGACTCACTCTCGCACTTGTATTCGTCCGTGAGTTGAGAGATCACCAACTTCGAGTCTCCAAAAAGCTCCACTGCCTCTGCCCCGGCTTCCAAAAGCAACTCCATTCCCTTGCGCACCGCCTCATACTCAGCAACATTGTTGGTGCAAGGGGTAGATAGCCTGATGGCGAAAGAATATGTTGCCCCCGAGGCGACACGAGCGGAATGCCGATGCCACAACCATCGTCACAAGCCGATCCATCGAAGAACATAGCCCATGCACGTACGGATAGTGCTGCTATATTAGTATTAATCCGTTCAGCCTATAAGATCGGCCAACGCTTGTCCCTTGATCGCTTTCGCAGGCTGATACCGAAGATCGAACTCCGTCAACGCAAACATCCACTTACCAAGCCGGCCTTTCAAAACAGGGGCCGACAGCATGTGCTTGACAACGTCTGACTTGCATATGACGATGATCTCTGCCGTCAAAAGGATGTGATGAAGCTTGGTGCAGGTGAAGAACAGGCAAAGGCAAAGCTTCTCGACCTCAGGATACCTTGTCTCCGCGTCCAACATCCTTCTGCTGAGGTAGAAAACGACCTTTTCAACACCCTCATAGAGTTGCACCACCACCGAAGCGATGGACGTGTCAGCCTACCGATAAGTAGATATAGAACGGCCTGTCTTGTTGGGGTGGAACTAGCACAGCGGCGTTGTCGGATACCGCTTAATCTCGTCAAACGCCCGCCGCCGTTCCGCCCCCGATGAAACTCGTCATCGGATTTAATCTTCACCAGCCGCCATGAACGGCTCGATTCGTCCTGACAGGTTAGAGATGAATCGTCGGACGAAGTTGATCTTGCCGATAAGACGTTGGAGCTCCTTCTTCGTGGTGGGCGGCTGCATGGTACGCACTGCCTCCTGACTTTTCAGGCCGATCTCAATTCCCCGTTCATGAACCAGAAAACCTAGGAACTGACCGGCCGTCACACCAAAAGCACACTTCTTTGGATTCATTCTCAGTCCGAACTTCCGAGTTCGGTCTAGGATGCGTCGCAAATCATCCAAGTGTCCCTCCATGGAGACAGACTTGACTACCACGTCATCGATGTAGATTTCCACCAACTTGCCGATCAGATCGTGAAATATATAATTCATGGCTCTTTGGTACGTTGCACCAGCATTCTTCAACCCAAAGGTCATGACTACATATTCAAACAAGCCTACTGCCCCTGGTACTCGAATGCGGTCTTGTGTATATCTTCCGGAGCCATGAAGATCTGGTTATAACCGGCGTTGCCATCCATGAAGCTCAACACCTTGTGGCCAGCAGTCGCATTGATCAACGTTTCTGCCACAGGCATCGGATACTCATCTTTTGGAGTGGCTCTGTTGAGATCTCGGAAATCGATGGCCACACGCCATCGGCCGTCCTTCTTCTCTACAGGAACGATACTGGAGATCCATTCAGCATACCTGCATGGCCTGATGAACCCGGCGGCCAACATCTTCTCGATCTCTTTCTTGACCTCTTCCAGAATTTCGGCCTTCATCTGACGTGCTCGTTGTTGGAACGGCCGAAATCCCTTCTTAAGGGGGAGCCGATGTTCAATGATGCTCCCGTCTAACCCGGCATCTCCGTGTAATCCCATGCAAAGCAATCTGGGTATTCTTTTAACAGAGCTATCATCTGATCCCTAAGATGTGGATCTAACTTCTTGCTGATAAAAGTTGGTCGCGGCTTATCCCCAGGACCGATGTCGACTTCTTCTAGCTCATCAGCCGATGTAAACCCATACCCTAGCTTTCCGTCACCTGTTCGGTCGACACCAAATACGGGGAGAACGTGTGGTAAGGATAATACGGGCCGATCGCCGGAATCGGCCTTCATCTTGATTGTAACCAGGACTTTTTGGAAGTGTCGGGGCCGGTCGCGTGGAACGGCTTCCTCCTTGTCTTCGCTGTGAGAGCAGCTGCCCTCGTCTCTGTCCTTACCGGGTGGTGCCCGAGTCCTACCATGTTGACGTTGACCGAGAATCTTGGCCGGCACCTCCCGGGTACGTGCACTCCACCATGTCAACGGCGTATGCCGGTGAATTCGGCACTTCGGTGCTGCCAATGCGAATGGCAGCGGTGGTCGGGACCGGAGTGGCATCTCTCCTTGGTGAGTCCCCGAGCTGGTCCCGACGGAGAGTACCGATGCCTCATGATTTCCTGGATCACGCCGAAGAGCGACACGCTCCAAAGTGTTCACCAGTGCTCTCGGAATGGCGGTGCAGCGAATGAGCTACCATGAAGTTAATCTCCCGACGCAGAGACCTGGTGCGTTCTTCCGACGGGGCGGACAGGTCCACTCCATCGAGCGCGCTTCAGTGAGAACCCTTTCCACCCGATGCCATGTGAGCGGGTTCTGTGAAAAGAGCCGATGAGGTCGGCTTCGAGGATCGCTTTGACCTCGTCATGCTTCTTCTTGAGCTCCTCGGCCGGATCCTCGTACGTGATCGGAGTGCCTTCCGCCATCTCGGATGTAGATGGCGATGCGGTTGATGTCGAAGACTGTCCCACCGGGCGTGCCGAATGTGTTGCGGTCGAAACCCACCGGCGAGCAGCGACGGGCAACACCGTAGAGCCGGGAGGCTCCCAGGATCGCGGCCGGCCCCGGTCCCTCCGAGCGACGGCCCGCAAAGACTCGGCACGCACGTCCGATGCCGGTGCAAGGGCGTGCCACCCGACCTATACCCGGTCGTGAAGGTGTTGGATGTGCCTCGCTTAGTTTCCTCGCATGGCATACACGTAAACATTAAATACGAGCCTCGATCGGCTCTCGAAGTTGTCTCGTGAATCGGCTCAAGGAGCCGATCCACCCATGATCCGTACGAGGTGTACGATCGGATGGTGGTCCTGCTTGATCGAAATAAAGCTAAAACGACCTACTACGATTTAGGGTTTTCACCGCATAATCGGAACATCCTACTCGTGATTGAGCTCGGCGGCCACGCACGGTGATCGTAAACCGACCCTAGACAAGGCCTAAAAACCAACACGAAGTTGATCCTCGGAACATCCTCGTCTAGGGCTAGCAAACTACACCCTACGCGCCACCGGATCCTTCAACCCGTTTGTAAGGCCTAACTATGCAGATATTAAACTAATCCTTGAAGAACAAGGAGCAATCATAACGGATCGGATCTACTAAATAATGATCAAGCGGGTGCCGCCCTTACACCCAAGATAGGTGTAAGGGCGGCTAGATGTCTAAGGGTTGCATGGACGAAAGCATATGATACGATGAAACAATGCTAACCCTAAAACATCTATGATAACTACGTTGCTCGCCATCAACAAGGCTTCAGCACGAGCAACGCATGAACAACGAATAAACGTGTACTGCCTAGATCGCAAGATGCGATCTAGGCAGCATGATGCTTACCCGAAGAAACCCTCGAGACAAGGGAGTTGGCGATGCGCCTAGATTGGTTTGTGGTGAACGTGATTGTTGTTTATTTCATAAACCCTAGATACATATTTATAGTCCGTAGACTTTCTAACGTGGGAATAATCCCAACCGGGCACGAGCCCAAACTCTATCTAACCGACACGTATCCTACTATATTACAGATACACGGGCAAACTAGCCCAAACTTTGCATATAAGGCCGATTCATGCATTTCTTCCATGTATATTCTTCAAGCCCATCTTCAATCGCGGCCCACCTCTAATCCGGTCAAATTCTGGTGATAACAAAAAGTAACTCTTTAAATAAACAAGTAAAAACTTGTAAGGTAAAAACTTGGGATAGGCTTGTGGTAAGAAAGGTAAGAATCATGGTGCCTTGCCCCAAAGGGCTTTGCACTTTGCAAGAATATTAGCTTGCCTTGGTAGTTCTCAAGGTGCTCCTCTTCCTCCTCTTGGTAGAATCCCTCCTCCTCCTGGTATTCTCCGGTGCTAGCGTCTAAATTCGAATACGAGGTATAATCACTCAACAAGTTCAAGAGCTATACTAAGCACATCATCACTTCACACAAACTATTCTAACCACACACATAACACAATTAGGTGCATTGGTTTTCTTTATTGAGGAAAAATAATTTCCTCTCATTACATATGTAAATGATAGTTTCCATTTAGTTCTTGAGGAAAATAATTTCCTCTCATTGAATCTTCTTAAGATTTAACTTCCTCAACCATCATGCATGAAATCATGTTGACTTAAGTCAACCATTCATCATCATCATTTGAGAAAATGATTTAAATGAGGTAGAATACCTCATACTATTTAACAATTCTAAATATGATTTAAAATCACCAAGTATTTCATGTGAGAGTATTTGATCAGGGGTCCAAACTTCATATGAAAGTACTTGGGACAAGATTTAAATGAAGTGAAACACTTCATATGATTTGCATAATAGTTTTGGACAATATCACTTAACTAAACTAGCCATATAGTCCTTTATTCAAACTAGGGCATGATCATCCAAAGTGACCACACCATATCTTTGCAGAAACAATTAGTGTAAGTGAAATGTGAGCTATTAGAGTTGGAATCAACTAAATATCATTTTTGGTTGATTTTTAAGATTTATTTGAAAGTGCAAAAGTCCCTGACTTAATCTTTTTTGTCACATTATTTCTACAACAGATCTCACAGTGAGACCAGTGGCATTGGTTAGAACTTTTCAATAGCTTTCCAACAATATCAAGTTTGCTAAATTTGGCCAAGCCAAACAGATTCTATTGAATTTCAAAGTCAGGACCAGTATTGAATTTGAATTGAAATTAATTAAACGGAATTTGAATAAAAGGGCCGGCGGGAAACTGAGTTGGGCCGAAATGGTTTGAAATAGAGAAACTTGGCCCAGCAACGCATCCAGTGCGCATGGGCCGTCTGACGAGGTGGGGGCCACCCGTCAGTGGCTCATTAAACCCGAAACGGTATGGGACAGTGGGGCGCGTTGGATTAAAACACGATCGGACGGCTCACAGGCATCATCGTCTCCGACGAGATGCCGTGGCGTCTCCGGCGAGCCTAGGGGTCGGAGGGAGTACCAGGGCTCCGGCGGTCGGTGGCGAGGTTCAGGGCGAGGTTGTCGACGATGCTGAGGCAGCCTGTAGCAGTGGCGGAGCTTGGGGAGGCTTGAATCGACGGTGATGTTCGCAGAGCTTCCGCGGCTCCGATCTTCCAATTCCGGCGACTCCGGCGACAATCGAGCTAGCTAATGGTGCGAGGAGAAGCGGTGAAGGGTGGGGAGTGAGATGGTGTGCCTGGTTTGGTCCAGGGAACTCCCTATTTATAGAATCGTGGAGGTGCTGCGAGGCAGTGGCAAGGTCGACATCGACGCGGCGGTTCCGGCGAGCTAGCGAGCTAGAGGATGGCGGGGAACTGTGCTGCGTGTCCAGGCGGTGCGTTCGGTGGCGACAGCTTGGTCGGGCGGCGCCTAAATTGGTTGGATGGTCGCGAGGTGCTGCGCGTCTGCGACGGGATTCGGTCGTCGTCTCCGGCGGCGGCGGGCCAGGGTTGGTGTCGCGCGCGTGTCCTACACGTTCGCGGTGGCACGGCGAGGCCGTAGGTGCGAAAAGGGGGGCCAGGGCGTGCTCGAGGCGGTGAGTCGACGGGTGGCCTGTGGGTGCCCGTGGCGCGCGCGTGTGCGACGTCCGCGGCATGTCTGGCCGCCATGGGCGCGAGCTGGTATGGCACGGGCAGTGCTCCTCCTCGACAATGGCGGTGCTAGGAAGGTGTAGGGAGGTGAGGTGGTGCGTTTGGGCACCAGGGCCAGAGGTGGGGAAGAAGGGGAGAAGAGGAAGGGGAACATGGCCGGCATGGCCATGCCATGCAAGCTAGGCTTGTCCCCTTAGGGTTTCTATACTTTGGAGTGAGAGAGAGAGGGTCAGGGGACAATGTAGAGTAGATTGGGGCAGATAGGTTTGGGACAAACACTATACAAATAGTGTTTGAATTTATTCCATATTTGCAAATTGCAAACTTTGCCAAAATTTGGTTGAGTTCAAAAGGTTCCAAAATTTGAAAGTGGTGGATTTGGTTGAGTTGTAAATGACCAGAGACAAATACAAGTGGTGGTGGAAATTTAAAAATCAAAGAAATGCAAATTTGCACAAAGTGAGATTGTTGCATAAGTTATAAAGTCTCAACTTTGCATGAGCATGGTTTTTGATCCAAGATGATTTTGGCATGGTGGTCTTTACCAAAGTTGTTCACCTTGATGTGCTCTTGGATGACATGCAAAGAATTGGGAAAGTTTAGTTTGAAAAAACTTGAAATACAGGGGCTCAAAGTAGTGACCAGAATGTAAATGGCAGATTTGACCATTATCCCATGTGATCACAATTTGAGTTTGAATTTGATTTGATTTGTGTTTCTTTGATTCCAAAAGTTGTAATAAGTGTTTAGTAACATAATACAACTAATGGTGAAGATCAAAATGGTCTAGGGTAAAGATTTGCAAAAATGGCATAGACCATATGTGAGGGTTTTAGGGTTTTTCTTATTTGATTTCTTTCTCTTTTATTTTATTTGGTTGGTGATCTTCACTTGATCAATTTAGGGTTTTAGGGTTTATCACATAAGCATAAGAACAACCATCATGGCATATCACTCAAAATGCACAAGTCCTATGCATGGTACTATATGCAAGAAAAAGTTTTTGTTGGTTCTGAATTTTGGATCTCTGGAATTCTTCTTCTTCTTCTTATTGAAATTTGGGATGTTACACTACTTTCGTACGCAAATCATAAAATGAGTAGGCTAAACGGTTCAGTACCACAAAGTAAGTAGACATCATGCTCGAAATAAGCTCGGCTTTGAATTAACGAACCCAACAAACGAAAGTTATAGGGTGCTGAAAGAACGGCTTACAGAACAATGATCAACCAGCAAACATAAAATTACAAAAGAGCACAACTTGGACTTTGATGTCTTCATCTATCAGAATGATCGGAGCAAAGGTGAGGAAACGATGTGAAGCTCACCACCTGAAGATCCAGCCTTCGTCAAGTCCTAGCTCATCGAGACCCTTGTGCCATCCACCTCCGCCTTTGAAGAAGGCCCTAGCCTTCCGGCCCTAGTTTTAAGGGAGTCGGACCATCGGCAGACATGACAGCTCCCCCAAGAGCGTCCGACTTGCCAAGGAACATAACCAAGCACAGGCATCTCACGTGAAAACCACGAGCCTCGCCGCCAACCATTGTACCGACCACCCAACAAGACTTCAAACTTCAGGGCAAAGATAACCAAAAAAATTCATGGCAAGAAGGAGGCATCAATGTCACCGTGAAAGTCCAGAGCTCAAGCTGCTGCAGGAAAGGTAACCCTTTCCCCTCTTACCTAGGCAAGGCGTCAACCCATAGACAAGCAACAACACCAACCGAACACCGCCACACATCGCCTCAGTAAACGTCGTTAGCACACAGACCATGAACCACACACAACACGAGGACCTTCCCGCAATTCCAAGAAGACGCATTCAAGGAGAACACCGCCTGAAGATCATCGCTACCCAACCTGGAGATTTTATGTTTTCACCTGAGAGTAGCGGAAGTAGGGGATGGGGATGTACCTCGACGTCGCCTCCAAGGAGAAAGACGACCACCACCGACCAACAATCTCTCCCACCCAGAGCCCCCGACCCCGCCATCCAGACTACGCAATGGATCTGGGGAGGGAATGCCAAGATCTATGGATAGTGGGATGGGTACCACACGAACAAAGGCCGACGCCTTCAGATCTACCCCGAAGGTCAACGCGAGCGACCACTACGACGCGAGCACCATCCAACACCTCCTCGCCGCCGGGAGGCGGTCTGTAGCACCAAAGAATGCCCCCTCACCTCGAGGCCACCGCTTCAGATGCCGATGCTCTTTGCGGAATGGCAAAGCAGTCATCGCTGCCCCCCGTCCATGCCAACCGCTCGAGAGTTTCTGGCCAGTGCCTTTGGTGGCAGCGAGAACGGGAGGAGGGGCGGGGGAGGAGCTTGGCGGCTATGGTTGCGTCGCCCCAAGTGAAGCGATGCCGGGAGACTTTTCATTTTAGTGGGTTCTTCTTTTGAGTTTTGGGAACCTATGTCTCTCTCATTGATTCAACCACAAACATAGTCCAAAATATATTTCACACCAATGCATCGTTCTACTCTTCGGTTGGTCCGCCTGTGCCTTCTGCAACACTAATCACACAACCAAGCATAATTTGCAAATATTTACAGATAACATGAAATTCTAGCAAAATTTGCACTTTGCACATGGCCTTCTCATGATTTTATTTCTTGAGAGATATTTACGTCTTTTTATAGAGATATCTACCACATTTTTGAGAGAGATAATTAATTACGTTTAAAATTATTTCTCGATACCAATTTGATAGAGACGATATGAAGATGATCGTATCCTTTTCTTCTTCTTTTTCTTAGGGGATTTTTCTTCTTCTTTTATGTTTTTCTAGGGGGGCCTTCTTCTTTTATGAGGCTGAACAAGGATGTCAGGTACACGAACTTTCTGCCGGCCCATGGGCTTCATTTTCGGCTCACAGTTTCTTCGCCTCGGCCACCAAGTCCAATAGTAAGTAAGTAGGTGAGGCACTCATCTTCCGGCACCTCCCGAGTCCCGAACCACGCCGTCCGGTCCATCCCCGAGCAGTAGCCAGCGCAGCCACAGGCGACAGAGACATGCCGGCGACGCCGACCATCATCGGTGCCCTGCTGGGGCTGGGCACCCAGATGTACTCCAACGCCCTCCGCAAGCTTCCCTACATGCGCCGTATGGCCCCCTTCCCGTTCCTCCCTCCCTGTCCGCCTTTCCCTTTCTTGATTTCTTGATCTGGCTTCACGATGCATCCTGGCATTCATCCGCCGTCCCGGTTCTCCATTTCGTCTGATCTGTACTAGCTTGGTTCTCGTCATGAAGTTTCTTGGGCGGGTTGGCCGTCTATCTGTCCCCTACATGCGCCCGTACTGTAAGATGTGGTTCCAGATTTAGGTTCAGTGAGCTCTATATTCCGGCCAAGTCATTGACTTGTCCTGGATGAGACCGAATGTTAGGGTTTTCTGTAGAAATTTATGTATTTTCCGGTTGCAGTACAGTTTATGAGTTATGACACCACAAATTTACTGTTTGACCTGATTTGTGAGAGAACATACTGTCGAAATTTTAGCCTTTTTGATATTAATTTTGCCTCTTATGTTCTTGCTTTTAGTATTTAGCTTTGTACCAATTTAGGTTTGATCCCCTCTCATG
The DNA here is from genome assembly GCF_022539505.1 of Lolium rigidum. Taxonomy (NCBI): domain Eukaryota; kingdom Viridiplantae; phylum Streptophyta; class Magnoliopsida; order Poales; family Poaceae; genus Lolium; species Lolium rigidum. The sequence goes on from NC_061514.1 coordinate 238,694,345, forward strand.
TGTCTTGCGATTTGTTTTTTTGTCAGATCCCTGGGAACATGTACTGGGAATGGGCCTGGGTGTAGTGTTTGTTAACCAACTCGTGAAGTGGGATGAGAAGCTCAAGCAGGACCTTGACAAGATGCTTGAGCGTGCAAAACAAGCCAACGAGCAGCGCTACTTTGGTTTGTGCTTACTACCTCTAACATTACATTTCGGAATCATGTTTCTATATGCTATGCTCCTAGGGAAATCTCTAGAGCCACTTGCTCCCAACAGTGCTGCTTGGAAAATTATTGGTTTGTCACATTAACATCGTTTATACCAACTCTAATATGGTGAATCATGAATCTGTTTACCAATGAGCTTGGTAAGCTATGCACTATTGATCGAACAAGCATTGAACACATTAATGAAACCAAATTAATTGATATGTCAGTACTTGCCTGGCCATGGAGATCTTTTTCTTTTGATATTTTTGTTGATGTTTTAAATAGAATTGATAGTTTGCGCTGTGCATTGGAAAAATTCAGTCCTTTCGCCTTGTTTAGAATAAAGGGATGGTATATAAACTAAAGAGCTTGAAGTATTCCAAAACACTGGGAAATTTTCATGTGATTTAATCATGTAGGGTGAACTTGAAAGCATTCCGTGAAAAATCCAGGTTGCTCCACTTTTCCAGGAAATGTAGACCTCTTCTGCCAAAATCAAAACTTACCCAAGTTGCTACACTGTTTCACTAGAAATTAGTGTGAAGCTGTGAACCAGAGAGTGAGGGTCTTTGGAAAATTATCCAGATGGAGCATAGTGCATCGACTCATAAAACCTAAATACATTTTTTATGGGGATGTACCTACATGCCTCCTTGTAAAGGCTGAAACCTCTTGCAAATAGATAGAATAAATCTCTATATTGTTTGTGTTCCAAGATATACGTATCCTATTGCTTCATTCATTCTTAATTACTCAAAACACAATCTTAGTTATGCATGTAGCACCTGAAGTGGTCATGCCTCCCCCGCTATCTTTGATCTTGGGCATTAGTGCTTTGCAGATGTGGGGATGTAGTTTTCAGTAATTAGATTGCTTTGAGGGGATCTAGTATAACCCTAGGTGGCAGGCAGTTATATGGATACGGTGCTTTACCCGTAGACGCTTCTCCAGCTCTCGCAAGAATTGTATGGGAGTCGTCCTCGGGGGGACTTCCCGAATGACCGTACCGGGGAATTCTACCGTACTCCGTGCAGCTATGGTTGTTGATCCTGCGGAGCCTACCCAAAGGTTCAGGCCGGATTGTAGGAAGTGGGTGATACGTTTTTGTATTTCTATGAGAAGAAATACGGCACCCACGATTCCCAGTAGTAAGTCGTCGGCATATCGCGCGTAACAAATCCTTATTAATAAGGAATGGCTTTTAAAGGGGGCCAGCTTACGGGCCAGGCCTCTCTCTGACCTGATAACTAGTATCGCCTCCCCGCCCAGCTTCTTTCATGGACTCTGAATCTAAATTTGTCTACTTGTGAAACTGTGAAGGTTTTCTTGGTCAGTATTTGTTGAGTTTGACTTTTTAGTGTTATGTTTAGCCTTTATATTTATTCCAGACACAAAAGAAATCTTTATGAACTATACTATGGACAACAGTTTATTGACTGTTCAATGTGGCTTCTTTGCTATCTACGTATCTCTGATATTAGGGTCACAATACATAGCAAATGCTCGACATTTGTAGCAAGAAATGGATATTGTAGAAAAAAACCAATTTTTGCCATTATTATTTGTTTCCAGACAAACACCCAAGTAGGTGATAGTAGCACGAAAAATTCTGATTGAAAAATGGAAGTCAAATGGAAATAAAAGCATATGTTTTAAAGGTTAGGGGCTATTGTAGCAATATTTCAACTTCTCGTAAGGTAGGTAGTTGCTTGGAAGAAATGTAGCAGGAATAAATAAGGAAGCTAGATGGGTAGAGGTCAAGTAGAAGGTAAAGCTTTCATTTCTTGCTTGCCCCTTGCAATAGGGATTCATCCCTTACATAGACCATATAGGTCGGTTACTAGTATTACGTAATGCCAGCTTGTGACAGCTGGCCACATACAAACTCAGTTACGAATAACTGGGCTCCCAAAACAAGGACTCCTAATTGGATACAAACCCTGGCATAGTTGGATACACCTAATTCAAGGTTGGGTATAACTACCATCTGCTTACAACAGTGGGCCAAATACTGAAACACAAGTTTCTGTTAATCTCAACAAGTTAAATCGGTCCAATTAGATGCTTCTATACAGCACCCAAATAGAATGGTTATGCTATTATGGTGATAAAGCAAACAGAAAAGGGTCTGTAAATGGCATGGCTTCTTGCTTGGAATAGGATCCTGGGTGATCCATAAGAAATAGGTTTTCTTCTTAAACATGCTTTACAGTATAGAAACTCTTCCTGTAGAATTGAGTGATTCGACATATCTTTGATCTCTTATAATTTTACTGTTCAACATCGTTTCGTACTATGCTTGCATGCATGCCCAAGTATTCTTTCAACAAGCTAAATAACTTTCAGAACCGAATTAAATGCTTGTTGAGAACTGAGTTAAATGTGCATTTCCAAATGAACCTTGCTTGATGCCCAGTAATATCAATAGCTGCATATACGATACCGTTTTTTATATTATTGTGCTCATCGCAGTGGGTTCTGCTGTTCTGCAGATGAAGACGACGATTAGTTATTCATACCGGTAACCAGGCATTTTGCAGTTTGCTTTGGTCGGAGAACATGGTCTGGATCATCCATCTGGTGTTTCTGTAAGAAAACGGGTTCAGTGGTTCGTCTGTGGTACTGTAATAAACTGATGTTTCACACAGTATGTGATCCTTCACTTGTATGAGACCATTTTTTATGGTACTTGAATCTGATTGGTTACCTTCTCTGATTCATAATTGTTCAGTCCAAACGATGACCATGAGAAACATAACGAGATTTGGTCGTTCATGCACCCCTCTCATATACATGTGAGTACACATTTCTTTTCCTGAATGATATTGGGGAAAGCAAATGATGCTTGTAAGCTTGTATAATCGCCAAGACATAGAATTAGTATCAACTAGGAACCTAATAATTCTTTCAAACTATGGACAGTTCAGAACCGTCTCTTCCATTTTGCAACCTAGTAGTGATTTTAGAGCTTATCAGTACAGAATGTTACTGCCGTATTTCAACCATCACAGACATTCCTTTTGCAAATTTTTATTTAGAAATTTCCAGATGCTTGTACAATCAATATTTAAATGCAGCCAAATTGACAGCTGAACAATCTAATTGAAGCCGATTCTTTACTTGATCACCCTAAAACTTCACAACTTTTGCTATCTCTTCCGTCCAAGGAAAACATGGTAACCCAAATTAGCTGAAACAAGAAACAGATGGTAAAGCACCTAGGACACCTTGCGATCCTAGCGCTTCTGCTCGCCAGCTCGATAGTAATCGAGCGATATGTGGAGCAGCAGATCGGAGATCTGCCGTGCCGTCGGCCTCTCACCTGGCGCCGGCCTGGTGCACCGGAGAGCAACGTCAAGGAGCTCCACCATCGACGACTCCTCGCGAGGCGCCAGCGGCTTCAGCGCAGGGTCGAACACCTGATCCCTGGCCGGCGACGGAGCATCAGCCCGGGACTGCACCCACCGCACCATGTCCATGTCTCCGCCGAAGGTCTTGTCGGTTGGCAGGAGCCCGGTGACGAGCTCCATGAGCACGATGCCAGTGCTGTACACGTCAGTTTTCTCCGTCGCCTTCAAGCTGTAAGCACACTCTGCAAGAACAGCGTGACATGCAAACGAGATGATCAGTGAGCTTTTTCTCCAATGTCTGACTGAAAAATATTTTGGTTTCTGTTGTGTTTCAGGTGCTGGAATTTACCTGGAGCCATGTACCCATATGATCCGGCGAAGAAAGAGGCCGACTCGGTGCAGTCCTTGCCGCCGCCTTGGCGGTTCTCGGCGATGGCCTTGGCGAGGCCGAAGTCACCGAGGTGCGCCTCCATGTCGCCGTCGAGGAGCACGTTGCTGGACTTGATGTCACGGTGCACCACCCGCGGCACGCAGTCGTGATGGAGGTACTCAACACCCTGTACCAACCCCGCCGCAACCTTGAGCCTAGCGTCCCAGCTCAGCACCCGCTTCTTGCCGTCGCCGCTGCCGCCGTGCAGCCAGTCGTACAGGCTCCCGTTCTCCATGTACTCGTAGATGAGCATGCTGCCCCCACGGTCGCCGCCGGCGCCGTGGCAGATGAACCCGAGGAGCTTGACCAGATGCCGGTGCCGGACGCGGCCCAGGATCTTGATCTCCCTCGCGAAGCTCTTGTCGTGCAGCAGCACGTCGCTGTCCATGTGCACGATCCTCTTCACGGCCACCGTCTCGCCGTTGGACAGCTCCGCCCTGTACACCGTCCCCGACCCACCGGAGCCGATGGCGAACTGGTCGCTCAGGTTCGCCGTCGCTTCCATGATGGCCTCCCACCGGAACTCCCGACGCGCCGATCCCTTGATCATGAGCTGCCTGTTGGTGTTGCCAAGGCTCGACGAGAACACCGTGCAGTTCACCTCCCCGGAGCCGCGTCCACGCCGCCGCACCGCCATCAGCACCAGCACGATCACCAGCAGCACAATGGTCAGCGTCACTGCAACGGACACCAGCGCTATCGACGCGGAGTGCAGAGTGGACCGACCACCCCCACCACCGCCGCCGCAACCTCTCAAATGACTGCCGCAAAGGGCGACATTGCCGGAGAACGCGCCCTGCGGCCACCGGGAGAACTCGTCCCCCAGCCTCCCTTCCAGATGATTGCTAGACAGGTCCAGCTCCACCAAACTGCTCATCCCTGCCAGCTGCGACGGCACTGCTCCCACCAGAGCATTGTGAGAAAGGTTCAGGTCTTCCAGCTTGGACAGAGAGCCAAGTGATGCAGGGATTATGCCGACGAGATTGTTGCTGCTCAAATCCAGAAGGCTCTGCAACTCCTGCATCTTGCCGATGTCAGGCGGGATCGGGCCTGACAGGTAATTCTGTGACAGATTCAGTTCGTACAGGTTGCTCAGTCTTGCGACGGTCGCTGGAATCGGGCCGGAGAGCTGGTTCTGCGCGAGATTCAGAACGTTGAGGGAAACCAGCCTGCCGATTTCAGGCGGCACTGTTCCATTGATCTGGTTGCTGTCGAGCGAGAGCTTCAGGAGCTTGGAGCAGTTTGTGAGCTGCACCGGGATTGTACCGCTGAACTCGTTGCCGGAGAGTGTCAGCTCGCCGAGCTGCGGCAGCTCGCCCAGCCAGGCCGGCACGGACCCCGACAGGCGGTTGTGGTTGAGGACGATGTGGCTGAGCTGCGTGCACCGGGACAGCGCGTCTGGAATGCCGCCGGTGAGCGCGTTGTACGACACGTCCAGCAGCGTCAGCGAGGCGACGCGGCCGAGCGACGGCGGGATCGGCCCGGAGAGGGCGTTGCTCCCTACGCGCACGCGCTGGAGCGACGGCGACCGCCCGAGCTGCGCCGGAATGCCTCCCTCGAACGAGTTGTTGGTGGCGTCGAACGACAGCAGGCTCGCGGAGCCGCAGAGCGGCAGGAGGCTGCCGGCGAGCCGGTTGTGCGCGATGTTGACTCTGGTGATGTTCCTGCACTCGAACATGCCGTCCGGGACGGCGCCGGACAGCGAGTTGTTGTACAGCATGAACTGCTGGAGCGATTGGAGCTTCCCGTACGTCGCCGGGATTTCACCGGACAGAGCGTTGTCGGCCAAGTCGAGAACCTGGAGCTGCTGGCAATCGCCGAGCTCCGGCGGCATGGGGCCCGACAGCTCGTTCTGCCGGAGGTGAAGAAAGACAAGCTCGGACAGATTCCCGATGGAGGCCGGTATGGTCCCGTTGAGCTGGTTCCCGAAGAAGTCGATCATCTGCAAGCTCGAGCACTCACCAATGGTCTCCGGAATCTCGCCGGTGAACTGGTTCTCGTACATGTAGAGGACCTCGAGGTTCTTGAGGTTGCCGATGGCGTCGGGGATGCCGCCGGTGAGCTGATTGTGGTACAATGCGAGGTCGGTGAGCTCCGTGAGGTTGAAGAGCTCGGGCGGCAGGTCGCCGGAGAGGGTGTTGTTGTTGAGCAGCAGCCCCGTGAGATTCCCGAGCTCACCGAGAGAGGAAGGAATGGCGCCGGAGAGGCTGTTGTTGGCGAGGTCGAGCTGCGTGAGCGCACGGCACCGCGACAGCCCGGCCGGTATCTCCCCGGTGAAGTTGTTGGTGGAGAGCAGTAGGTGCTGGAGGCTGGAAGACGACTCTGCCTCGTCGCTGCCGCACAGGTCGCCCGGGATGCTGCCTGTGAAGTTGTTGTCGGAGAGCACGAGGAAGTTGAGCTGCGGCAGCCTGCCGAGCTCGGCCGGGAGCGCGCCGGTGAGCGCGTTGCCAGACAGGTCGATGGTGTGCACGCGCGAGAGCGCGGCGAGCGTGCGCGGAACGTGCCCGGAGAGGCGGTTGTTCATGACGTTGAGGTAGAGGAGCTCGCCGAGCGCGCCGAGCTGCGGCGGTATGGGACCCTCCAAGGAATTGTTGCCCAGGTTGAACTTCTGGAGGTAGGCGAGCTTCCCGAGCTCCGGCGGTATGGAGCCGGTGAGCTGGTTCCCGGCGAGCGCGAGCACCTCGAGGCTGGCCATGGCGCCGATGTCCGACGGTATAGGGCCGGAGAGGGAGTTGTCCTGCAGGTTCAGCGCCGTGAGCGCGGCGAGCCTCCCTAGCCCCCTCGGGATGGCGCCGGTGAGGTTGCACGAGGCGAGGCCGAGCAGGGTGAGGTTCCGGAGCTGGCCCAGCGATGCGGGGATGGGGCCCGAGAGGGCGGAGTTGTTGCCGACGCGCAGCACCTGGAGCGCGGCGAGCCTGCCGAGCGACCGCGGGATGGCGCCGTCGAGCTGGTTGGAGTAGAGCATGAGGAGCTGGAGCCTCCCGAGCCGCCCGAGCGCCGGCGGGATGGGCCCCGTGAGGCGGTTGGACGACAGGTCGATCACCTCGAGCGCGTCGAGCCGCGCGAGCGCCGCGGGCACCGGCCCGGCAAGGCCCGCGCCGGACAGGTTGAGGCCGGCCACCCTGAGCCCCGCCGCGTCGCACGCCACGCCGGCCCAGGAACAGAACCCCGACGAGCCGGCGGCGCTGTCCGCGGACCAGCCCTCCAGAACGCCCTGCGGGTCCTCCGCGAACGCGCTCTTCACCTCCAGCAGCACGTCGCCATCATCGCCCGCCGCGGCAGCGGCGCAAGAAACCAGAACTAGCAGCAGCAGCCGCACCGCCATTGCTCCTCCTTTCTTCATCGGTGCTCGTTGTCACTGCGCGTCAGCTTCTAGCAGGTCGGGTGAGCGCAGAAGGAGCTGCCGCCTTCATGACACCGGCGGTGGTGGATATGTGCATGGGCGCATCGGTTCCCGCGCGCCTCTCTCTCTCTCTCTCTCTCTCTCCCTCTCTTGTTGGCTTGGGGAAGTGGAGGGGGGTTAAATGAGGTGGCGGTAATGTGAGTGCATGGCAATGAATGGCGCCGACCGCGTCGACCTCTAGAAGGAGTTGGTGCGCTTGCTCGGCAGCTCGGCGGAATGGGGGAGCTCAGCTGACCTCAATCGCAATCTGCTCAGAATATCAGAGGTGAGAGATAGAGAGAAGGATGAGGGGATTTGGCAGTTGGGACCGGAGTGAGTAGAGTAGAGTAGAGTAGAGTAGGCCGGGGCCAAGGAAAGGAAAGGAGATGGAGATGGAGATGGAGATGGAGTTCGTAGAAAGAGAGTGGTTGGCGTCCCTTTTATGGACGATGATGGGGTTCCGGATCCGCCATGGCTGGGGACTTTGTTGGTACGAAACCCAAGCCTAGCCGTGGTGTGGGGTGGCTGGGTATGATTGATCGCTCCATCGTCTTGCTCTGTTGATCCAGTCCAAGAAAATTTTTCTGGGTGTCGGGGCCTCTATGGGATGGTTAAGGTTGACGTGCGTGCACCAGATGCATGGAACTAGCCAGCCAGCGCCTGCCGACTAGACCATCTACTAGTATGCTATGCACGCATGCAACGGAGATCCTAATTATTGACACACAACGGAGTACGGTATTATAGAACAGTATCAGCATGATACTAGTATATCTCTAATATTAGTATCTACCAATGATACTCCAAATATGAGGCGGTTGGACGAGTGTCAAATTAATCTTGTACACATGATTTAATGCGTATCTACCAATGATACTCCAAATATGAGTACTGTACTATGATTTCTCTTATTATTAATTTTAGTGGCACATCAGCTTTTTGCATGCGTGAAATGCGTGATACTACATTGTGGGTAGTCTGAGGGACTAGCATTTATCTTTTTTTTAGATGGACTAGCATTTATCTTACTCCAAACAATTCGTTTCAACTCAAGCATGTCAATTAAAATATAACATGGTAGGGATTCAATTCAACAAATTGCTCCCAAAAATGGCACAACTGGAGAAGTACGCTATTTAAAAGATTCTATCAAACTAATGTACCCTATTTAAATACCTAATGTACCCTATTTAAATACCGATTTAAAATAGAATGTAGGCCATGTTTACAATTTTCTCCACATGGACCGGGCTGTCCCACATGTCAGGCTCATTTCAACTCAAGGATTTTAATGATTATTTAAAATAGAACAATTACTCCCAAATATGGCACAAAATGAGAGAAAACCTTTCTTAAGGAATTTAAAATTTACCCAATCTAATACCGGATTAACACAACGCACCATGTTTAACTCTTTTTATCTCGACAATTCTAATAAATGCATATAGTACGATTTTAATTCAAATTAATAACTCCCAAGTATTTTGTAATACTCCCTCCGATCCATATATTTGATGCTAAAGTAGATGTATCTACAACTTATATGTGTCTAGATACATCTATATATATATTAGCATCAAGTAATATGAATTGGAGGAAATATTAGTCATCAGCCACATGAGGTGGACATATTCACAAGCATTCCCATCTCTTCCAATGTAGAGAAAAATAACTTAGTTCAACACTAAATTTGGTACATGATACAGAACATTCAAAAGGGTATCACTTGTCACTAGTGCCATCTCGAGAGGTTTTTTTTTTCGAAATGGGGTGAGCCCCGACCTCTGCATCGGTTGATGCACACATCCTTTTATTAAGAAACTGAATATTGAAAGTCCATATCGAGAGGTAGAGTGTGTAATTTATTGTAAAACTTATATATGGTTACATCTCCTTCATATTAGCTGATACACATCATCAGAAAAAATAGCTGATACATGGCTTTCTAATGGCTGCCAGTATTGAGTATGGTAGTTTTTTTTTTGTTGAGAATTTTGAGTATGGTAGATATGTAGTGGTCATATAGCCACAATAAACGTCATATTGGTCAGTATTTTGGCCATATCACTCTTTTGGGGCCAAAACGGAGCCTTATATTCAATATTTTGAACAAGTGTACCTTATTCTGCATAGCCCTAGAGCATCTCCAGTCGCGTCCCCCAAAGAGTCCCCCAAAGGGATTTGGGGGACGCCGGCCAAAAAAACGTCCCAGTCGCATGCCCCAAAGGCCGCTTCGCTCCGGACGTCCCTCAAATATTGTCCGGCGTCCCTAGCCCATCCCCTGTGTATAGAGGCTCCATCGGGGACGCCGGACACGATTTTTACACTTGCTTTTTGTTTGGAGGTCGCGTTTGGGGGACGTGGCTAGGAAAGAGACCTCCTCCAAACGAAAATTTCGTCCGGACGTCCCCCAAACGAAAATTCGGCGCTATTGCCGGACGTCGTTTGGGGGATGCGACTGGAGATGCTCCTAGAAGGCAGGGGGCAGTACTATTTCATTATCTCAAAATCTTAAAATTAGATGCAGGCTCTATGATCAAATGAACAAGGCTATCTTTTCTACGTTATGATCCATATTGGGGATTTTTGGGCCATATGGTGTAGAGCCTACAAATTCTCTTCCTTTATGAAAAAAAATCTTGTGAGTTTTTTGTGTTTGAATTCAACATCTCAATGACATCATTTATTTCTGTTTTGAATCATGTGTTTCAAAGGGCATGTTGATTGCATGTGGAAGGCTTGCAAGTTGCAACAACTTTATAGGTTTAGAAGACACTATCACACTAGTGAACATAGGACCCTAGTGTGATACGTTATATGAGCCATACCATCGCCTTCCTTCCAACATTCTATACAAGTATTCATCAAAACCAAGCGCAACAAGTGCAGATTTGGTTTTTTTGTGATATGTTCACCTTGGTCTTGGAAGAATGTCAAGACCCAAAAGGAGGAGTACAGACAATGGATTTCAAGATCTTTTTTTTGAAGCTTTTCTACTGCAGGGGAATCTCCCGCGGCCCTTTATTGAAGATAAATCCTACTTGCCAGCCCTTGAAAGAAAACCTCTTGTGCTCAAAAATCTAGTTATTCCTTTACTTCCAAATATTCCACTAAGCTAGAATTGCCACTTCAGTAAAACATGGTCCCTTGAAAGTTTTCTTAGCGAAAGCCAGACTCTCCTCTATGGAATAATCTCTCCACTGAATCTGAAGAGAATTCCAAATCCTGGAACTAAATTGGCATGCAAAGAACAAGTGCTTCCGATCCTCAAGAACATGTTGATGACATAGCACACAGTCATTATTATCTGTGACCCTCCAATGCCTCTGAATAAGCATATCTTTAGTGTTAATCATGTCATGGAGAATCAACCATGCAAAAAAACTTGTGCTTGGACATACATACTTCCAGATCATTTTGGATGGCAAATGATCATGCATCTGGATAGTTTTTTTTTGTAGAAAGAGCTAGAAGAATATATTCCTTTATTAAATTTCCTAGACCAAATATCATTTCCCTCCTGACTGGACAGAGTGATCAAGATATCATGTAGCTGATTGTACTCATCATAAGCTTTCACAGACAAGGGTAAATGAAAAGCATCATGAGCAGCTGGTAAACTCAAAAACTACTTAACAGAGATTAGTCTATCTTTAGCAAAGGAGTAACCTTGGAAATTTTACAGATAAAATATCATCGTGCCACTTGTCGTCCTATAATAAAACAGAGAAGCCAGAGACAAGCTTGCATAATTTCATTCCTCTCCACAAATCCACTAAACCAATCACGCCTCTCCACCAAAAGGACTCAGATAACGCACATCATGAGGTATAGTGTCATAATAATAAGCTTCCTTGATCAACTTTACCCATGACACATCAGCATTATTATAGAACTTATCCAAGTGCTTGAGGAGCAAGGCCTTATTTTGAATCTATAAATTAATAATACCCAGCCCACCATTGTCATTTGGTTTAAAATCCATATCCCAAGCAGCCAAAGAATTCACTCTCTCCTTGTAATTGTTGTTCCTCCACAAACATCTTCTTCTAACTTTGTCAATTATCTCAATCACTCCCAAAGGAATTACTGAAGTGCACATGAAGTAAGTAGGGAGAGATGACAAAAAAGCTAACTGGAATCAAACTGTCCACGTAAGATAAAAAATACACAGTAGCTGAAGGCCTTCTTTCAATTCTATCAAAAATTGGAGAAAAATCCCTAACACATGGCTTGATGGTTCCCATGGCTAAACCAAGGTATGTTAAAGGCATAGAACCCAATTGGCACTCAAAACCCATATCCATGTGCTCAACCTCTTGTTGAGAAAGATTAATGGGAATCAAAGATGACTTATGATAATAGACTTTTAATCCACTGTACCCAGCATATTTATTCAACAACTCTTTGAATAACAATAACTGATCATCTTCTGCTCACAATGATGGTATCGTATGCATACTAGACTATTGGAAAATCGACATCAAGGGGAATTGGTAGTCTAAAAAGCCCTTCACTTAATTCCAAATAGACAATGCTCTGCAAGAGATCTCCACCAAGCACATATAAGAGAGGGGATAAAGGATCACCCTGTCTAACTCCCCTTTTGCACGCAAAAATATTTTCAGGAACCCCATTAACAAGCACAGAGGAAGAACCTGAGGATAAAACCTCCTTAATCATTCTTATGACAGGTTTGGGAAAACCCTTACACCTCAATATTTCCCAAATTGTATGGTGCTCAATATTATCAAAAGCATTCCCAAAGTCAATCTTAATGATCACACATTTTCTTTTGGACTTCTGACATTGATGTAGATATAATCAAAAGTCCAAGTCAGGCAGTCATGTATAGTTCTAGACTTGATAAAACCATAATGATTAGCATGGATACACCTAGTGATCTCATTTTGGAATCTATTAGCCATCAGTCTTGATACAAGTATTTGTAAGGGATATTGGCCTGCAATCATTAACAGTCTCAGGGCATTGCTTCTTAGGCACCAAAGTAATAAAGGAACCATTAATGCTTTGTAACGAAATATCTCCCCATGGAATTCTTTACAAAGTTGAATAAAATCATAATGATATGCAAACAATGCTTGAGAAACATGACATTACAACCTTCAGGGTCTGGTGTTTTATCCAATTTAATATGCTTGACAACTCCCTCAATTTCCTCTAGTGTATATTGTACTGCCAAGGACTGCATATTTTCAATTGGCTGGATAAACCCATGAATATTAAGAGATTCAGAGGGTGGAAATGAAACACCCATACTCTATTTGAAACATTGAAGAAAAGCATCTGCTTTCTGTTGATGATCCTCTAACACAACACCAACTGCATATTGAATCCCATCAATAGTATTATGCTTATAACGCTCAGAGGCTCTAGCATGAAAGTATTTGGTATTTTCTCCATTTAGTTGAACCCATCTGATAGTGCATCATTGTTTCCAATAATCAGATTGAATACCCATCAACTTTTTCATGTGACTCTTTACAATAATTCGAAAGTTGAATTCTAGAACACTTAGTACTCTGCTATCCTCCATTTGATCAAAAAATAGAATAACTATATTACAATGTTCAATCAGGGTTTTGATACGAGATAACCTTTGCCCCACTTTTTCAATTCATATCTCAAATATTTTAATTTGGCTGAAATTTTGGCTGCAGGGGATTTAGCAAGAACATGCTCCTTCCAAACTTTCTCCACAAAAAGGAAAAAACCAGGCTGTTTTAACCAAAAAATTCTCAAATCTAAAGATTTTAGACTTGGGGATCCGAGTTGCAATATTGACGACACAAGGAGTATGATATGCCAGTGGGAAAAATAAAGTACTTGGAAAGGATAAAGTCCATTGACATGAAGTAAAGAACCAATCCAGCTGCTCAAGAAGAGGTTGCTTTTGCATATTAAACCAAGTGAATGTTCTTCCTTTCAAGGGCTACTCCAACAAACCCAAGTGACTGCTAATATCATTAAATAAGAAAATGTCATTCATGTCACCTCCTCGTTTATTCCTATTATCTTGAGATCTAATGAAATTAAAATCCCCCAGCAGTAACCAATTTTTAGTCAAGGGAATATTAGAGTTATACAACTAGGTGACAAAATTATCTCTTTCAAATCCCTTACAAGGGCCATTAACGCACACCATGGTCCAGCACTGTGCAGTACGGGCCAAAGAGAAAGCAATTCTGATAGCAGATCGATGAATCTCCAAAACTTTACCAGAAAACACTGAACTATTCCATAGAACAATAATTCCTCCAGATGCACCCACAGACGGTGAAATGCAAATTGATAAAAATGTTTTGGACAAAAACTTCAGATAAATAATGATCAAATGATTCACAATTAGTTTCTTGAAAGCAAATGATAGCTGCTCCACTTTCCTCAATCTTATTATAAACTGTAGTGTGTTTGTCCTTACCATTTAAACATTTAATTTTCTAGTCAAGAACCAACCAATCAAGAAACTTATGTGGTGTATTATCCATGGAAACATGAGAGTGGCATTAGACATTTCTCAACATATATAATTGAACAACATCACAGGACATATACAATTATAAAAGATTCGAGCATAAACACCCAAGACATGGCATAACTGAGTAACACATTGCAGATAGTTCAAAATACTATGAGCAAGATCCCCATAATTCCACATGTCCAAAAGATGGCCCAGAATAAAACCACAGGAAAACAACCTTAAGGGAAATATAAAAAAACCCAACACAAAACCATAAACCCTGACCTTCCTATTCATTGAAACTTGTTGAAGAAGAATCATCTCCTGGAGTAGCCATAAGCTTCTCCAATGCCAGCTCAGACTCTGGTATCTCCAAGAACTTCGAAGCCTGCTGCAACACCTTAACTGGAGTATCAGGTGCTACCTCCACTTTTTTCCCTTTGGCTTAATTGATCTTGGCTTCTTCCTTGGTTTTGGCTTGTCCATCATAGGTAGCAGCTTATAACCACCCTTCTTTGTGCAGCTCCTTGTGTTTCTTCTGGCAGACACATCAACCAAACTCCCTACCTTCTGTTTCTCCTTCCTTGCTCTCTTCTTCTTAGGTGTTTCAAGCACAATTTCATCAACTTCCTCTGGTCACGTACTGATGGATACATCACAGACTAACAATGGCATTGCTCCAAAAAATTGAGAGGTCTATCAATCCTTGAGAAAAAACAGACTATACATCTTCCTGTTGAGAAAATCATCCCAGAGAACAATTGGATCAGGCGTGATCACCCTAAAGAGTTGTACATTCTGAACAACAGCCTTGAAATTTGTTGTTGCCCCAGAGGGAGAATGGCAAGCTCATTCACTGAATGTTCCACTTGAGGCATGCCATTCACTTGTTGCTGAGGCCCTTGTCCTTGGACAAATTTAACAGAAGAAGTACTTGCATCAGAGAACTGGAAATAAAGTTGATTGATCCTGTGGTGGCATCTCAATAAAATTAGCAGGAGGATCTTGTGGGATCATCTGAAAGAACATATTTACACCATTATGGTTTTGTGTGTTTGATGGCAACATGTGTGATAATCTAATGTGGTTTAGTGTGCAAATGTAATCTATATTGTTTTCATATTGTGAAGAAATAAAAGGGAAGATTAATTTGTTGAAAAGGAAGAAGAAAGGAAGAAACAAAAAAGTCTAGGCTAGAAATTCCAGGCGAATTTAAGGCCCCCCAAAATTGGCTAAGGACTTACGGGTCCGGAGCCATTGGACCCTCCCCCCCCCCCCAAAAAAATTCCGGGGAGGGGGGGGGGAGATATTCCAGCCACAACTTACACCAGAATTTCTGCCCCCAGTTCCTCTCCAATGGCTCGATTTCGAGGGGGTACAAATACCCCCTTCTTCCCCAAGCTGAGGTTGCTCGACCAGTTAATATTCTTCACCTCATGCCAAGCCACCAAAATCACTTGATCTCCTCCTCCAACCATCCAAAGCTCCTGATATTTGGAGAATCGAAGGAGAAGATCCCGATCTACATCTTCACCGTAGCGATTTACATTTCCACATTCATTAGCTTGAGGTCCCCTTTGATAGTGTTCCTTTTGTAAACCCTAGTTGATGTTGCTTTATTTGATCTTGTTGGTGTGTTGTCACAACTATTGGGAGCCTCTAGTTCAGTTGTGGATGTGTTCCCCAAGAACCTTGTAAAGGCCCGGTTTCCACTTCGATGAAATCCCTTAGTGGTAAAGTGAGCTAGGCCTTTGTGGCGTTGCTCACCGGAGAATAGGGTGAGGCCTTTGTGGTGTTGGTTAGTCCTTTGTGGCGACCACACCCCTCAAACGTAGTCGTACTTCCTCTCAAAAGGAAGGAACTACGGGAATCATCCCTTGTGCCTCTGTGTTCTCCACTCTCGGTTAGCTCTATCCTTTATTGCATTATTATATCTTGCCTAGTGATATCTTGCTTAGTTGTATATGTTGTCATCTAGGGAAATTCACATAGTTGCATATCTAGAGAATTTACCTTTGTGTCAAGCCTTAGTTGAAAAAGAACTAAAAGTTGGGTAGCACCTATTCACCCCCCCTCTAGGTGCGGCATACGACCCTTTCAGCATCCAATCCCCCATGACATGCATTATCATCTAACCCTTCATTGTTCCAATTGCCCCAACCTGGAAGATTGTAGCAACATTATCAGGTATCCAGTCATCATCATCAACATCATGATGAGCGAGACCTCCAGGGCTTCTACGTGGACGGTGTGGATTTCCATTAATTGTGTGGCTCTGGTTATTCATCTCCAGGAAGAGCATCAACATGATCAATCAACATAATAAAAACAGGAACAATCCATGAAACTACAATGCCACCAAAACATTGAGGTGCACGAATAACAATGGATCTGGGAATATCACGAGCACCACCATAAGCATATCTAATCATAGTTTTAGTCGGAGAGGGATCCTCCCTGAACCAACCCCTCATCTTGCAAAATTTTCCAACTGACTCACGCAAGAACTCTTCATTGCGATAATCCATAGGCATATTAAGCATGATAAGCCAGCCAATAGTAGTATAAGTAGTTGCACGGAAATTGTGGCCTTCATCATGCTTAAGAAATCTTAGGGTTCTACCTTGACCAAAGGGAATCTGAGGGGTATCAACTAGTAGGTCCCTTATGACAGAATGAACCATGCAAAACAAACCCAGCCCTATTGTAGATTCAACAAAACTGATTACCTGAAACTCCAGGTCTTCAACAATGTGTGGTGCAACTTGTTTGAGCACTTGATCAATCTCATCTCCCACCGGCCGAGGAAGCACTTCAGCAATCAACCAAGATTCATGGTGGTGGGGAGGGGTTACGGACGCAGTCATATACATCCTAACATGCCTCTCATCTGGACCTCATGGTTCCAACACTTGCATACCTGTTGGAGCAAACCTCATCGGATCAACTGCAAAGTTTGCCATTCAAGCCGATGGCGGAGATGGAGGCGATGATGGTGGAGGTGTAGAGGATAGCGAGGGAGGAGAAGGCGGCGAGGAGGGAAGGGTTTCTGCAAGAACATGGGTGACGATTGGAATAACTGGCGGTTCAGCAGAGGAAGCAGGCAAGGTGTCACATTGATTTGATCTTTTGACAACCCAACGAAAAGACCCATTTTCCCCTGGGCACTCTTTACGAACATGTCCAAGACGGTAACAACCCAAACACCTGAATTGATTAGTGCAATTTAATGTGCCATGTTTAAAGCTTAAGCATCTTGAGCAGCTCCAGACCCGATACATCATAAAATCAATCATACGCTCGAAATCATCCTTAGGCCCATCAGAGGAAACCGGAGGCCCAAATATATTACCAGTCACAGTTGAATTAGATGCGATATTTGACAAGGGATTCAATGGAACCCGCCAGTGGCACCCCATTTTCACTACTTTGATCAGTTAAATTTTCAAAAGAGCCAAAAGGAATAGAAATTCCATCCAAATTATTCATGACATGATGAGGAAGAATGACTCGTTTGATTGGAACAGAATGCTTCCGAGGAACAAATAAATGATTAATTACATGTACTGTCCTCTTAGCCACAACACATGGCTGTCCATGCTTCCTCTTCGGCCCATCATACTTCCATTGATCCTTGCATTCCTTCTGCCACTCACAGAATTCACATTGCCAATTCGGGCCTCCATATCCCCAAAGATGAAAATAACACTTGAATTGGAAGCACCCATAAGATCTTAATTTAAGAATATGAAAACCAATAGCCTTGGAAGCCACAGTGAAGGGAAAAACCCTATCACATATCAACGATACCTTAATATCACCAGAATGAGCACCAATTGCCGCTTCAAGGGCCAGAGAAACAATATCCTCATCCATACGAAAAGAAGCCCGCCCAAAAGAAACAACCATCGTAACATGTGCAGATCAAATGAAAGTATGAACCGATGATTGAAACAAGGACCGAAACTCCTTAGAAAAAAGGCATTTGAAAAATCCAGATCCGGAATGTGTGAAACATGCAGCTCCATTGACGATGGATCAATAGGGTTTTTATCCACAATGCGATCATGATCAGAAGATAACTTCACCTCCACCAAGGAATGACTAATCAAGAGCTTTTGATCTCTTAAAATCAACCTATCATAAACCTTGACACGATGGCATGCAAACCAGATCTCAGATCTAGCTCAGATACATTCAAAAGGAGAGAACTGAGCATCAACAATGAACCCATCATAAGCAAGAAGCTGAATCTTGCATTCCTTGGGTGTAACCACCAGAAACCCCGAGTAGATGTGATTTTGCTGCTTGAGGAGAACTGTAGTATATCGAGTCATCCACCGCTAGCATGATGGGCTCGATATGTGTTATCACCAGATTTTGGCTAAATCAGGAGGTGGGCCGCGAACAAGATGGGCTTGGAAGATTACACATGGAAGATCTGTGAAGCGGCCTTGCTCGGTGAAGTCGGGCCAGATTGCCCATGTATCTTTAATTATAGTAGATTGTATCTAGATTAAAAGTTAGAGTTTATCTCGTGCACGGTTTAGTGCACGCCCACATTAGAAAGTCCGCTGGACTATAAATATGTACCTAGGGTTTATGGAATAAACAACAACCAACGTTCAACCACAAACAAATCTCGGCGCATCGCCAACTCCTTCGTCTCGAGGGTTTCTACCGGTAAGCGTCATGCTGCCTAGATCGCATCTTGCGATCTAGGCAGCACAAGCCTGCCTACGTTGTTCATGCGTTGCTCGTATCGAAGCCTTTTTGATGGCGAGCAACGTAGTTATCTTAGACATGTTAGGGTTAGCATTGTTCTTCATATTACATGCTTTCGTAGTGCAACCCTTGCATGTCTAGCCGCCCTTACACCTATCTTAGGTGTAGGGGCGGCACCCCGCTTGATCATAGTTTAGTAGATCTGATCCGTTACGATTGCTCCTTGTTCTACAAGGATCAGTTTAATATCTGCAATAGTTAGGCCTTACAAGGGGTCGGAGGATCCAGCGGCGTGTAGGGTGGCGTTTGCTAGTCCTAGAACGGATGTTCCGGGGATCAACCTCGTGTTGGTTTTTAGGCCCTGTCTAGGATCGGCTTACGATCACCGTGCGCGAGCGCGAGGCCCAATCCTGAGTAGGATGATCCGATTATGCGGTGAAAACCCTAAATCGTCGTAGATCTCATTAGCTTTACCTTGATCAAGCAGGACCACCATATATTCGGACACCTCGTCCGAATCATGGGTGGATCGGCTCTTTGAGCCGATTCACGGGATAACTCGAGAGCCGATCGAGGCTCGTATTTAACGTTTACGTGTGGGTCCTGCAGGAAACTAAGCGAGGCATCATCCACACCTTCCTGACCAGGTATAGGTCAGGGGGCACGCCCTTGTGATAAACATCGGTGCGTGCGACCGGGAGGCTTTGCGGGCCGTCGCTCAGAGGGACTGGGGCCAGCCGCAGCCCTAGTTGTTCCCGGCTCTACGGTGTTGCCCGTCTCTGCCCGCCAGTGGGTTTCTGACGTCAACACATTCTGGCACGCCCGGTGGGACCACCTTCAATATCCACCACATCGCCATCTACATCCGAGATGGCGGAAGGCACTCCGGTCAAGTACGAGGACCTGCCTGAAGACCTCAAGAAGAAGCATGACGAAATCAAGGCGGTCCTCGAAGCCGAACTCATCGGCTCCTTCCACCGAACCCGCTCCCATGGCGTCAGGTGGAAGGGTTTCACACCTGAAGGCGCACCCG
The DNA here is from genome assembly GCF_022539505.1 of Lolium rigidum. Taxonomy (NCBI): domain Eukaryota; kingdom Viridiplantae; phylum Streptophyta; class Magnoliopsida; order Poales; family Poaceae; genus Lolium; species Lolium rigidum. The sequence goes on from NC_061514.1 coordinate 238,713,937, forward strand.
ATGGAGTGGACCTGTCCGCCCCGTCAGAAGAACGCACCAGGTCGCTGAAGTACGAGGGTCTGCCCGAGGAGCTCAAAAGGAAACCTGACGAGATCAAGGCAACCCTCGAAGCCGAACTCATCAGCTCCTCTGAGAAGACCTGGCCGCACGATATCAAGCTCGATAGAGGCTCAAGTCCGTCGCCCGGCGTCAACATGGTGGATCTCAGCCACTCCATAGGCCAGCCAAAGTCCTCCTTTGGTGTCAACATGGCAGGGCTTGCAAGCCGCCACGGCAAAGACGAAGCAGCCACTCCCGTGGCAACGATGAAGAGGAGGCCGATCCACGCGACCGGCCCCAAGATGATGACAGGCGGTACCTGACAGGGGAGGGAATAAGACGCGTGCGGTATCAGCGTCCACTCTCCGAGCACCTCCTCCACAAATATGAGCAGCAGCACGACCGACGTCGGTGCTACAACGTAGATGATGAAAGGAATTTTCGGTCTGATGCAGAGGTCAGGAGATACCGTCAACATGATAGAAGCGACGACGGATACAGTCGTCGCGCTGAAGGAAGGTCAAGGGGGCAGGACGACATGGACAAGCACTGGGACTGTCCGTTCTTCAAACATTGCTGGGACTCAGGAATGAGCCGATTGCCAACAATCGAGAACTGCCCAGAATGCAAGCAAAGGAAGAAGGATGCCGCTAACGTGTCCGTGTTCAAGCGTCTAGGGCCTCTCCCGCCTCGAAGCAGGCACGCTGAGTCCGCTCGGGTGGAAGACCTCGAGGAACGAGAGGACGATGATGAAGAAGATAAATATCATCGGCCCAGGTGGTGCCCTGATGGGCTCAGCCGTTCCCAAAAGCGAAGGGTTCAGCGTCTGCGTGGGTTGGAAGAAGCTGAAAGAGTGTACCTGCACACGCTAAGGAAGGCACGGCCTGATCCGGCCGCCGGAGTCGGCGAACCCTGGACGAAGAAGGTCGGCCACAAAGAAAAGAGTGGCGTCCCAAGCAGAGGAAAGCCGATGATGATACATCGGCTGGCACAAACATGGTCTTCATTCTTCCATTGGAGTTTAGCGCTCCAAGATTATATGAAGCACCTGTGGCGCAATTAGACTGCGGCCCACGGCCGGTCATCTTTGAGAAGCCAAAGGAAAGGAGTTACAGGCATCTGAAGGCCCTGTACGTGCGAGGTTACATCAATGGGCAGCCTGTCAACAAGATGTTGGTGGACACCGGAGCGGCGATCAACATTATGCCATACTCCATGCTACGTCGGTTGGGACGCTCCAGCTCGGATCTGATCAAGACCAACGTAACGCTGAGCGATTTCAACGGCCAAGCATCTGACGCGCAAGGTGTTCCGAATGTGGATCCGACCGTAGGAAGAAAAACTGTCCCTACGACGTTCTTTATCGTCGACAGGCAAGAGTACCTACGCTGTCCTACTAGGGAGAGATTGGATCCACGCCAAGCTGTTGCATTCCATCCACGATGCACCAATGCACGATACGGTGGGATGGAGATGAAGTGGAAGTCGTCCGTGCGGATGATTCAGTCGAGGTTTCAACAGCTGGCATGGACATTTGGGAGACATCAGGCCAAGAGCCGCTCTCAGGTATCAATTTGGACGACTGTGAGCGCATCGACGTGACAAAGAACGGGGTTAGGCTGGTCTTATCCACCGGCCTGACCGTGTAACACAAGCAAATGTCGATGGACAAACGTGGCGAGACCGATCCTTGTGATCGGCCCCAAAAAGATGTGCGGAGGGACATCACAAAACCTTCACCGAGAAAGCAATGGGAGGCCGATTCCAGCAATCGGCCAAAATTATCCTCACCATCCGTCCTGCCTGGGTTCAACACATGATCCAACAGAGCCGATACCATCAATTCTCTTGACGGAATCGGCTCGGGGGGCACATGGAAGGATAAAACACGAGGAAAAGCAGTCTCATCCTTTGACGATGGATATTGGAGTATGGGGGCCGATACACAAATCGGCCGAAAATTCAAAAATTTTACGCATAGCCGATGTGCAGACATCGACTTAAGGATCAATGGAGCAAGGAGTGGATCTCCCCTTCAAGGACCCCTAGTTCCCATTCGCAAGTCTCCAAGATCGGCGAGGGCAGCATAAACGTACAGGTCAAGGTAGGGGTGAGCCCGACGAAGGGAGCATATCTCTTCCCAGACCAGGAGAACCGCCGATGACGAAGCCATCGGCTGTCACGTGTTGACTCAGTAAACTGTCACTTCCAGGGGATGTTGCGCCCAGGGTTGGAGGGCGTCAGAAATGTGGGGGGCATCTTCACCGGAAGATTGCTGCAGCCTGCCGAAGTTAATGAGCCGATCTGATCAGCAAGGCGCAAGGTTTGAACTGAAAAAAGCTCGGGGGAGGGCGATTCGCCCTGAAATTGCATTATGAATGGGAAACCGAGGATGATCAACGTGGTCGGCTCACTGCTATTCTCGCCCCGGTTGAGGCCCGGGGGGCAACTCACCTTGAAGGTTCTCTGTTCTGGGGAGCCGATTTCGTTGGAATCGGCTAACTCCGCATCACAACTTGCCCGAAGAATGGTGCTGATGTTGCAAAATTATCAGTTTCAGGATGCAAGACGATCCAGCGACAAGCCCAGAACTATGTTGAGGGCACCTGCTCAGCGCCAGATTACTAGCCTGCTGAATCGGCTGTATAAACTGTCAACGGATGAAAGGTGATCAATTGATTGGCCGCGCATGATAGCACTCTCGAACATGGTCGAGCCCAGGCCTGTTTGCCTGAATTACGGGTCTTCGTCATTATTTCCACCCTGGCTGAGGCTCGGGGGGCAACTTGCTACGAGAGGTCCGTTGCTATAGGAAAGCCGATTTTGCTAAAATCGGTTGGCTTTGCATCTCAGTTTGATTTTGAGCAATGGTTGCTGAAAGAGAACGGAGCGAGGATTATAAAACGTCACCACGAAGTGATGCCCGTCCTGCGAAGTGGCAACTTCGGCGTTTAAATTGATCCAGCAACAGTCCTAGGGCTCTTCTGAAGGCAAAGAGGATCTGGAAGGAAAGGATACGGCAGAAGAATGTCTGAAAGGCCTAGGGTTTACACGATTACGGCTTGGCCTTGCTTGGCCAAGAGTTTGGGCCCGGATGGATCTATCTCGAAATTTATCGTGAGAAACCGATGCGATGCTATCGGCTTATTGGGCATCGACCAGTTTGGCAATCGGCAGAACTAGTACAAGAGGCAATCGGCTAAATTATCATAAAGGGAATCGGCAAAATCAAAATTGGGGAATTTCTTCATTGATAAACCGGATTTCTTACATAGAAGAGCTGATTGCTCTCAAAAGAAGATGCTAGGGGATACATTGCCCCGTCTGCTACTGCTGGCCCTATGCTAAGATCCTATCTAGGGGCCGCTGCTGCCCTCGTCGTCGTCGTCGCCGTCATCGCCACTGTCGGCGCTGCTCCCTACCGGCTCGTCATCGCTGCTCCAGCGGCCGCCGGCAGGACCCTCGTCGTCTTCATCCTCTTCGTCAGCGTCGTCGTCGCTGTCAACCGCGCTAAGGTTCCCGGGCCAGAGGTGGCGGCGTTTGGCCGGCGGCTCGTCGGAGGAGCCGTCTTCGCCCTCCTCCTCCTCCTCCTCCTCCTCCTCCTTCACCTCCTCGGAGGAGGTGAAGTTGTCCCAGGAGAAGCGATCGTCATCGCTCTCCTCCTCCGATTCCCCGTCGGCGAGGAAGCGGAGGTCGCTCTCCCCACTGGTCAAGGATTTATCGTCCTCGGACCAGATGGAGGAGGCGTGGTCCTCCGAGTCCCATTCTTCGGTGCGCGAATGTCCGGCGGCGTCTCACGGGAGGAGGAGGACCCGAGGGGAGTTCCGAGGAGGTGGAGGAAGAGGAAGACATGGTGCGCGAAGGGTTTTTGGGAGTACTAATGTGGGGAGGACGAAGAGGAGAACTGTTCGATGCAGTTAGATAAAGGGGATGGAGATTTAATTTGCGAACAGTTTTCGAGGGCGTGGTGCCAAAACTGTCAAATCGTGCAGAGAAGTTGGGAAGGCAAGTCGTCATGATGAAACATACTGCGACGGTTCTCCTCTGCCACGACATGACCCTTCGAGGAAAAAACAGAGTGGTTTTGAAATTATCATTACCAAAGCCAGGGGGGCATGTGTTATCACCAGATTTTGGCTAAATCAGGAGGTGGGCCGCGAACAAGATGGGCTTGGAAGATTACACATGGAAGATCTGTGAAGCGGCCTTGCTCGGTGAAGTCGGGCCAGATTGCCCATGTATCTTTAATTATAGTAGATTGTATCTAGATTAAAAGTTAGAGTTTATCTCGTGCACGGTTTAGTGCACGCCCACATTAGAAAGTCCGCTGGACTATAAATATGTACCTAGGGTTTATGGAATAAACAACAACCAACGTTCAACCACAAACAAATCTCGGCGCATCGCCAACTCCTTCGTCTCGAGGGTTTCTACCGGTAAGCGTCATGCTGCCTAGATCGCATCTTGCGATCTAGGCAGCACAAGCCTGCCTACGTTGTTCATGCGTTGCTCGTATCGAAGCCTTTTTGATGGCGAGCAACGTAGTTATCTTAGACATGTTAGGGTTAGCATTGTTCTTCATATTACATGCTTTCGTAGTGCAACCCTTGCATGTCTAGCCGCCCTTACACCTATCTTAGGTGTAGGGGCGGCACCCGCTTGATCATAGTTTAGTAGATCTGATCCGTTACGATTGCTCCTTGTTCTACAAGGATCAGTTTAATATCTGCAATAGTTAGGCCTTACAAGGGGTCGAAGGATCCAGCGGCGTGTAGGGTGGCGTTTGCTAGTCCTAGAATGGATGTTCCGGGGATCAACCTCGTGTTGGTTTTTAGGCCCTGTCTAGGATCGGCTTACGATCACCGTGCGCGAGCGCGAGGCCCAATCCTGAGTAGGATGATCCGATTATGCGGTGAAAACCCTAAATCGTCGTAGATCTCATTAGCTTTACCTTGATCAAGCAGGACCACCATATATTCGGACACCTCGTCTGAATCATGGGTGGATCGGCTCTTTGAGCCGATTCACGGGATAACTTGAGAGCCGATCGAGGCTCGTATTTAACGTTTACGTGTGTGCCCTGCAGGAAACTAAGCGAGGCATCATCCACACCTTCCCGACCAGGTATAGGTCAGGTGGCACGCCCTTGTGATAAACATCGGTGCGTGCGACCAGGAGGCTTTGCGGGCCGTCGCTCAGAGGGACTGGGGCCAGCCGCAGCCCTAGTTGTTCCCGGCTCTACGGTGTTGCCCGTCTCTGCCCGCCAGTGGGTTTCTGACGTCAACAATATATCACCAAGAGACATGGTGGAAATGGAGGAAGAATGTGGAAGGAGGGTGGAAGAACTCCGACACCGGCATGGTGCCGGTGACTACGGGTTGGCGTGGCGCTGGTGACTTTCAAGATCTTTGATGTAAGATTTAGTTTTATCGTGAGTTTTTGTTGTTTACTTGTGTTTTAAGTTATCTGGTCTTCCAAAAAGAAATGCATCTGGTTTTCGTTGCACTTTTCTAGCAGAATAGTGCAACCGCACTTTAATTTCTGATTTGCACATTTCTCATGTTTTGGTGATCAACAAAATCAGTTCTTTTCTCAAATAAAAATCTACATGAACGATTAAAATTACGATTCTCCCAGGAATAAGGCTATGACTTCCCTAGAATCAGATGGATGGAAAGATGAGGTGTCAAAACTTAGAGTTGTTTGGAGTGAGACATGCGATTGATGCATTCTGTGCGTATTGGATATTCGGAGGCGGTGCAAAGGACAAGAATAATCCGTTATGGTCAGAAGGTGGTGGTCAGATTCATGTAGGCGCAACAGTGAGTCTAACATGTGAAATTTGTTATCAAATGGAAGATTTGGGCTTCATGTAAATAAATTAAAGAGTTGTGATTTTGTGAAAAAAATACTAGAAATGTGTGATGTGTTGTTGAAGTCCACCAAAAACTATGATTTTATATAACTAACTAAAAAGAATTAATATATGGCATCAACTCTACTCATATGTAAAGCTAAATAAAAATTCTGCATGCATGAGCACGAGTGGGATTCTTTTGGTGTATGTTTGGTGTTGGAGCCCAAAGTGGTTAGTTCATTGGAACAAACTAAAGGGGTAATATAGATGAGGTGTTGAAGACTACAAGAGAGGAGCCTATTGACATAGTTCGATGGGGATTGCCTCATCTCCAAGGGCTGATGGTAAGACTCTAGTATTTTCTCTGGCTTCACCAAACACTGCCAAGTCTACTTTTTCTTTGTCCCTAATAGAATGCTCACCAGAAGAATTGACAGCTCGACCTACTATGGAGGAGGTTATTGTTTTTGGGGGAATTCCTAAGGCCTCATTGGGTGTGAGGACTAGTACTAGGTTGGGATGCCAGCCTGGAGTGGATATGCCCCAGATGGAGAAGGCAATGAAGAATGCGCAGTTGCGGGATGTTTCTTCTAGTACAGGTAAGCCTTTACCTCCAAAATACTCTATTGTTAATATACCGGATTCAGAAATTATTCATAAGGCGGATCGTTTGGGAATATCTTTAGGAAAATCAGAAGGGGAGGTAGTAAAATCTATTAAAGGAATTAAGCTGTTAGAAGAGGAACGAATTTTAACTATTTTGCAAAAGAATGTGGATGAGAATGTGAATAAAGAATCCAGGTAGTTTTGGTGATACTGCTAAGTATCTTTTTGTCAAAGAGGCAATTAGGGATCATAAATTAGATTTTGTAGCGTTGTTGGAGACTGGAAGGTCTAATTTCTCTATTCCCTTTTTGAATCAAGTTGCTGCGGGGTATAACTTCTCTTGGTTCTGTTTACCACCTCATGGTCGATCTGGAGGTATTTTAGTTGGAATAAACTCAGATACTCTAGAGGTTTTGAAGGTGAATACTGGAGATTTTTGTGTAAATCTCCATATTAAGTGTAAAAGAGATGGTTTCGAATGGATTCTCGTGCCAGTCTATGGGGCTGTCCACGATGCGCATAAAGCTGAAATTTTGGCGAAATTAGTGCGAACATGCGAGATACCTATGTTGGTAGGTGGTGATTTCAATATTATTCGCAAACGAGAAGAAAAAATAATGATAATTTTAAGGCTCATTGACCTTTTGTTTTTAATGCAATTATTGAACATTTGAACTTGCCTGAAATTGCTCTATCGGGGAGACAGTTTACATGGGCAAGTCGTCGTGAGGAACCAACATGTGAGAAACTAGATAGAGTTCTAGCTTCCATCTCTTGGGAACAAAAATTTCCCTTAGTCACTGTTCGTGCATTGACAAGGGCGGATTCCGACCATATACCAATACTTATTGATTCAGGGGTGAAAGCACACTTGGGTAATAAACCAAAATTTTCCTTTGAGTTGCATTGGTTGCGACAAGAGGGTTTTTACAATATGATTGAAAAAGAGTGGAATTCGGTTATGGTAGGTTTGAATCCGATGGATGTTTGGTTGAATAAACTAAGGCACATAGGAAAATTTCTTAAAGGATGGGCAGAAAATCAAAGTGAGAAATATAAAAAAGAGAAGGAGAGACTATTAGGTATTATTTGATAATTTAGATGTCAAAGCTGAAACAAATCACTTGACTTTGTCGGAAAGGGAAATTCTACAAAATGTAAATGAGAATCTAAACAAATTAAGAAGAGAAGAGGAGTCTAAGTGGGCTCAAAGAGCGAAAGTTAAGCATATTCAAGATCGGGGGGAATAATACGAGATACTTCCATTTGATTGCAAATGGGAAACATCAAAAAAAGAAAAATTTCAATTAGAGCAACAATAAGGAACTATTGTTGGTGAAGATAATCCGAAGGTCTATATTACTGAATTTTATAAGAAGTTGTTTGGGGCACCGGCGTCAAATAATATTTCTTTAATTGAGGAGGAGGTGCAGGACATTCCTCAGATCTCGATTGTCGGGAATGAGATTTTGACAACCCCTTTTTCTGAGGAAGAGGTTTATGAGGCGATCTCACAGATGGAACATAATAAATCTCCCGGGTCTGATGGTTTCCCGGCGGAGTTTTATCAAAAAATTGGGGGGGGGGGGGGGTAATAAAAAATGACTTGACGGCGCTTTTTCATGAATTCAGCAATGGGTAGTTTCCTCTTTATAAATTTAATTTTGGCGTAATTACATTATTACCTAAGAAAGAGGATGTGGTCCCAATACAGCAATATAGACCAATCTGTTTACTTAATGTGTGTTTCAAAATATTCACTAAAGTGGGTACAAATCGTATAACGGGAATTGCCGCAAGAGTAATAAAACCAACTCAATCTGCTTTTATGCCAGGGAGAAATATTTTAGAAGGGGTGGTCATTCTTCGTGAAACTATTCACGAGTTACATAGTAAGAAAATAGATGGGGTTTTGTTCAAGATTGATTCTGAAATGGCATACGATAAGGTAAAATGGCTATTACAGACTTTGAGAATGAAGGGATTTGCTCCATAATGGTGTAGAGTGGTTCAACAATTTGTTCAAGGGGGGAGTGTTGGAGTAAAGGTAAATGATGACATTGGTCATTATTTTCAGACAGAAAAGGTTTGAGACAAGGAGATCCGTTGTCTCCAATGCTATTTAATATTGTAGTGGATATGCTGGCCATCATAATTGAACGAGCAAAAGATGATGGTCAAGTTGGGGGGTTATTCCTCATCTTGTTGAGGGTGGCATCTCTATATTACAATATGTTGATGATACGATCCTTTTTTTTGGAGTATGACCTTTCGAAAGTTGTTAATATGAAGTTAATTCTATGCCTATTTGAAGAGCTTTCAGGACTTAAAATTAATTTCCACAAGATTGAGATTTTTTGCTTTGGAAATGCAAAAGATGAGGTAGACCAGTACAAGCAGATATTTGGATGTGATGCTGGTTCCCTACCTTTTCGGTACTTAGGTATTCTCATTCATTACAAAAAAAACTCAGAAATTATGATTGGTATCCCGTGGAGACCCTATTTGAAAGTAAATTGGGATGCTGGAAAGGCAAATTACTGTCCTATGGGGATAGACTTGTTCTTATCAATTCAGTTTTAACAAGCTTAACTATGTTTATGTTGTCCTTTCTAGAAATACCTATTGGGGTAAGGAAAAGACTAGACTTCTATAGGTCCAATTTTTTTTGGCAGTTCGAGGAAAATAAGAGAAAATATAGACTTACAAAATGGAATATCGTTTGCCGTCCCAAAGATCAAGGGGGATTAGGTATTGAGGTTCTCGAACTCAAAAATAGATGCTTATTGAGTAAGTGGCTCTATAAACTTCTTAACGACGACGGGGTGTGGCAAGAATTGCTACATAATAAATATGTAAGACAAAAGACCTTATTTGAGGTGAAAGCTAAACCTACAAACTCTCTTTTTTGAAGGGATTGATGGGGGCTAAAGACGATTTTTTTACTAGAGGTTTTTTCAAAATTGGTAATGGAGCAAATACCGGCTTTTGGGAAAACACTTGGTTGGAAAAAATACCTCTAGCACAGCAATATCCATCTTTATATAGTATTGTGCATCACAAGAATGTAACGGTAACTCATGTGTTAGCTCAAACACTTCTGAATATTAGTTTCAGAATGTTGTTAGTGGGTAACAAGTGGACTTTATGGTTACAGTTATGCTGAAAACTTATGATGGTTAATCTAAATAGAGATAATGATCGATCGTTTGGAGTTTGACACCCAATGGCTTGTTTACGGTCAAATCTATGTATGAGGATCTTATGAATGACCACACAACTTTTTTGAGAAAATACCTATGGTAAGTTAAAGTCCCACTTACGATAAAAAAATGCGATTTCTGAGTAATAAGGTTTTTCTTACTAAAGATAATTTGGCTAAACGTCGGTGGAATGGGTGTACGAAATATGTTTTCTGTGGTGATCAGAGGCCATTGAACATCTTTTCATAACTTGTTCTTTAGCCAAACTACTTTGGTGCACGGTTAATTTCACATATGATCTTTCACCTCCAACCAATATTACGAATATGTTTGGTAATTGGTTAAATGGAGTTGATAGACAATCTAAGACATTCATCCGTATTGGGGTTTTTACCTTATGTTGGTCTATATGGAGGGCGTGAAATGATATTATTTTTTTTAAAAAAATCTTTTCACTTTTTGCAGGTTATCCTTATGGTGTCACATTGGGTTCAGTTGTGGGCTCTGCTATCACCGGAGGGGCAGCGGGATGTTATGGCTACTAGATGCACACGGCTCCAGATGGTCGCTTAGGATAGCTTGCGTCAGGCTGGTTGGCGACATACTAGGTGTCTACTTTGATGACTAGGCTTTTTTTGTTTTGTTTATTTCGCTGGTTGATTTTTACAACTCTGGGCGATGCTTGAAATGTCTTAAAATTTGTACTCGTAACTTTTTTAATAAAAGGCCGTGCGCATCACATTTCGAAAAAAATGAGCACGAGTGGAGATTCATGGCTTGCGAGCTCCAACGATCCTTTGTTTTTCAAAAACTAAAAAAAAATCATATTTATGAGTTCCAAAAAAATGAAAACAAATATGGATGTACACAATGATGTAACCCACCACAAACATCAAAATCTCAATTTCCAATTTTTGATCGACACAAAATTTGACCAAAGTTTGGATCTGAGTATAGAGAGCAATGCATATTTCATATCTTCAAATTTGAACAGATTTTATTGTTTTTGTGTAGAACATAATATTAAGAATTTTGGCATTGTGATTTTGTACGCTTGTAGGATACAATATTTGCCAGGCCCATAAAGGATCGTTTTCTGGAGCCAGAGATGCATCTCGCATGAGCTCGTCTTATATTGGCTTCCAAGAACTATATACAGATTTTGTAAAGTGAGCTATAGCGAAAAGTGCCTTCGGCACATGAGCACCAGTGTTTTTAATTTGTAAAATCATATTTCTTGGATTTTAAAAAGTTTTAAATTAAATAACCCAATACATATAAACATTTCGAAGGTACGGTATAAATTTTGGAGAAGAATATGTTGTATTTTGAGCTATACAAAAAAGATAAATTTCTGACAAATATATACCCCTATGCACAACCACAAATTTGTTTCTCCCATAGCTCAAAATACATTGCAAATTATACCGAAACTTCGCATTATTATTGAGGACATATGTATGTATTTATGGAATAAATGTAACGATTTTTAAAATGTAGATGTATAATTTTAAATATTTTGAAAGCTGATAGCACTGATGCTCTTGCTCACCAAATCTGCTCTCGTAACGAAAAGTGTCTTCGGCACACACGAGTGCTCCTGATTTGACACAAACTGTATAGAGTTAAACTATAGCTAGCAGGCGCCCACTCTACTGCTTAATTTTCCTTTTTTGAGGGAAAGCGCCCGTGCTAGTGTTTTGTCGCACCTCTTGCAATGCGCGGTCATAGCCAATCTTGTCACTCATGCCGTCACGCGGTCCAGTAATACCGTACACTAGGCCGAAAAGGTAACACCGGCATCTCTTCATACTGAATAACGTGGAAATCAGGAGGTGTAGTTTAACGGTTAAACTCACTGCGAAATTGACTGAAACTGCCAAAAGGTAAGACACTTTTTACATCTGAACTGTGCCGTCCGTTGGCTGTCTTTTCATGAAAGTGCAGAAGATGTCTCTTGCCATCAGGGAAATCTGCAACGGGACGCCTTAAACGCGTTCGTTTGCGTCTAAGTGGCCCTAAAATACATCACGGCTTCCGGCGGTCCGACGCATAATGACTAAGTTGTCCGTGGCGCAATGGCGCATATTTGCGCTTTGGATGCGTCGCGGCGGACGCTACGCGAACGCGCCAAGTGACCGCTCACTTTCCAACGGGCCCGACTCGGATCGATCGCATCGCTTCCACGGTCTTCGCTTCCGCGTCTGCGCTGCAGCTTTCACAATCAATGGCGTCGCTTCCTCTTCCGCACTAGGACTGGCGGGCGGCAGCTGGGCTTCTGCGCCGCCATCAATGGCATCGTGTCCCGCGCACGCCGACCTTTAAAATTTGACCGGCATCGTCCCTGACATTGCCAACACCACCGACACCTCCACTCCCACCGTCACGACCACGTGCCAGCGCATAACCATGGGAAAGAAGAACAACGACTCCGAGGCATCCGACAGCGGCACCAAGAAGGTGGAGGGGACGAACAGGGTGCCGCTGCCCGTCAAGGTGGCGTGGCTCATGCACCTGTTATCACCAGATTTTAGACAAATCCAGAGGTGGGCCGGGCTTGGAAGGTTACATGTGGAAGATTTCTGAAGCGGCCTGGCACGAAGGGTTTTGGGCTGAATTGCCCGTGTATCTTTATTTAGTAGTTTATTATCTTAGATAAGGGTTAGAGTTTGTATCGTGCACGATGGGATATTCCCACGTTAGAAAGTCCCCTGGACTATAAATATGTACCTAGGGTTTATGGAATAAACAACAACTCACGTTCAACCCCAAAACAAACCAATCTCGGCGCATCGCCAACTCCTTCGTCTCGAGGGTTTCTATCAGGTAAGCGACATGCTGCCTAGATCGCATCTTGCGATCTAGGCAGCACAAGCCCCACGTTGTTCATGCGTTGCTCGTACTGAAGCGCTTTTGATGGCGAGCAACATAGTTATCATTAGATGTGTTAGGGTTAGCATTGTTCTTCGTTTAAGCATGCTTACGTAGTGCAACCCTTGCATATCTAGCCGCCCTCACGCCTATCTCAGGTGTGGGGCGGCATCCCGCTTGATCATTATTTAGTAGATCTGATCCGTTACGATTGCTCCTTGTTCTACAAGGATTAGTTTAATATCTGCAATAGTTAGGCCTTACAAAGGGGGAGGATCCAGGTGGCACGTAGGGTGGCGTTCGCAAGTCCTAAACGGGATGTTCCGAGGATCAACTTCATGTTGGTTTTTAGGCCTTGTTTAGGATCGGCTTACGAGCACCGTGCGTGGCCGCGAGGCCCAACCTGGAGTAGGATGATCCGATTATGCGGTGAAAACCCTAAATCGTCGTAGATCTCATTAGCTTCATCTTGATCAAGCAGGACCACCAGGTATTCGTGCACCCCGTACGGATCATGGGTGGATCGGCTCTTTGAGCCGATTCACAGGATAACCTGAGAGCCGATCGAGGCTCGTATTTAACGTTTACATGTATGCCCTGCAGGAAACTAAGCGAGGCATCCCCATCACCTTCCCGACCAGGTATAGGTCAGGTGGCACGCCCTTGCACTTCGCATCGCCGCGTGTGACCGGAAGAGCATTGCGGGCCGTCGCTCGGAGGGGTCTCAGCCAGCCGCAGCTCTAGGCTCTTCCCGGCTCTACGGTGTTGACAAGGCCGCTGCCCGCCGGTGGGTTTTGGCGGTCAACACATTCCGGCACGCTCGGTGGGACAATCGTCTACATCAACCACATCGCCATCTACATCCGAGATGGCGGACGGCACGCCGGTCACCTACGAGGATCTGCTCGACGAGCTCAAGAAGCAATACAACGAGATCAAGGCCACCCTCGAAGCCGACCTCATCGGCTCTTTTCGGAGAACCCGTTCCCATGGCATCGGATGGAAGGGATTCTCACCGCAAGGTGCGCTCGATGGGATAGACCTCTCTACCCCGTCGGAGGAACGCACCGGGGTGCTGCGGCGAGGAGATCAACTACCCGGTGGCTCACTCGCTACACCGCCACTCGAGAACTTGGTCAACGTGTTGGAGCGTGTCGCTCGCGCGTGATCCGGGAGATCATGAGCCACCGGTACTCGCCGTCGGGACCAGCTCTCGGGACTCATCAAGGAGAATTGCCACTCCGGTCCCGTCCACCGCTGCCATATGCGTTGGCAGCACTCGCTGAAGTGCCGACTACACCGGCATTCCTCGTCTACGGGATTGGTGGCGACCCTAGTGACTACCGAGTTCTTAATGGAGGCGCCTAAGGAGATCCCTCAAGGATACGCGTGCATGTATGTGCCGGATTGTGGTGACCGGGCACTCACAAACCAGGCCACAACATCGGGGACTCCGGCGAAGACGGGAGGAACGTCGGCGACGGAGCAGACGTGGCTAACTAAATACGCCACACCGACGAAACTCCCGAGCCCAGAGCTGGAAAAGCAAACATGGCTGGTCAAGTACGCCACCCCGGCGAATCTTCAGAGTGCAACTCCTACGGCCAGCACAGCGGATCAGATCAGTACCATGCCGAGGGACCGGTTCGGCATGATGCCGAAAAGAAGGGCGATCGGCTATTCCAAGCCGTACCCCGACGATTACGAGATGATCCCGCTGCCACCTAAATATCGGCTCCCCGACCTCTCCAAATTCGGTGGATCGGATGGCTCCGGCTCCATCGAGCACGTCGGCCGATATTTGGCTCAACTAGGACCGGCTTCGGTGTCGGATCAGCTACGCGTGAGGCTCTTTTCACGGTCCCTCACGGGATCGGCTTTTGGATGGTACACCTCTTTGCCGGCAAACTCCATCCGAGTCTTGGAAGCAATTGGAAGAACAGTTCCATATGCAATACCATTCGAAGCTTCCGAGTCCGGCATTGCCGATCTAGCACAACTACGTCGAAGCGCGGGGAAACGGTGACGAGAATACATCCAGCGCTTCAGGAATCTTAGGAACCGATGTTATTCGGTTCGTATAACCGAAAAGGAAGCGATCGAGTTGGCGGTAGCGAGGCCTTGCAACACAGCTCAAGGACATGGCCTCCCAAGCAGATTATCCCTCGGCGGCGCACATGGTTCGAAACTATCAGCATATGAACAGCGCCACCCCGACCTGTACCAAGACAAGTTCAAGCGTGCGATAGTTATGGTCGATACGAGAGGAAGATGAAGTGCACTGCGGGAGACCAAGAAATAGCAGCGGCTGAGTGGACTCGGGGAGGAACCCCGTGGCCTGCAAATGGGTAAAGCCACCGGGGCCGCCCGGGGGATTTGATTTTGACGTGACCAAGACCGAACAAATCTTCGACCTCCTGCTCAAGGAGAAACGAGTTGACGATTCCTGAAGGTCTCAAGTTCCCCACGGCGAAAGAGCTAAACGGAAAGCCGTACTGCAAATTCCACAACTCGCTTTCCCATGCCACCAACGACTGCCGGGTGTGGCGTCAGCACATCCAAGCGGCGATAGAGAAGGGGCGGCTGATTTTCAACCAGTACGCCATGAAGGTCGACACCCAACCCTTCCCCGCCGTTAACATGGTAGAAATTACCAACCCTGAAGGTTGCCAGCCGGGTCCCTCGTTCAGCATCAACATGGTAGGACCTGGAAGCCACTCTGGCAAAGATGGAGATGAGGGCAGCTGCTCTCATAGCAAGGATACGAGAGGAGGCCGCTCCACGCGATCGGCTCCGTCATGATGGCAAGCGCTATGTCACGAGAGGGAGAGGTGAAGAATATAAGATATCGGCGACCCCTCTCGATCACCTCCTCAACAAATATGTGAGTCGGTATGACCAACGCCGACGGTCGAATTACGATGATAGAGGAGATCGTCCGGCTAGAGAAGCGCGAAGATGTCGTCGGCGAGGATCGCGATGAGGAGGAGCACGAGCGCCGTGCCACGGAAGCATCAAGGGAGCAAGATGACAACGCCGGACATTGGGACTGCCCCTTCTTCGGACACTGCTGGGATTCGGGAATGAGCCGATTGCCCACAATCGGCAATTGCCCGAATGCAATCGAGAAAAAGAAGAAGGCAGCCAACGTGTCCGTGTTCGAGCGCCTAGGGCCTCTCCCGCCACAAAGCAAACGCGCCGAGTCACCTCGTTGGGCAGATCTTGAGGATTCGGAAGACGAGGGAGAAGTGGAAGAAGACAGGTACCACCGGCCAAGGTGGTGCCCCGACGGACTCAGCCGTTCCCAAAAGCGCGGGGTTCAGCGATTGCGCGGCCTGGAGGAAGCCGAAAGGTTGTACCTACATACGCTAAGGAAGGCACGGCCTGATGCGGCTGCAAAGGTTCGGCGAACCCTGGATGAAGAGGGTCGTCCACGGAAAATGGAGTGGCGCCCCAAACGAGAGGAAAGCCGATGATGAGACATCGGCTGGCACAAACATGGTACTCGTCTTGCCGACAGAGCTTAGCGCTCCACGACTCTACGGAGCACTCAAGGTGGACGACGGCAAGCGCATCAAGTCGGAGGTCGGGTTGGTTTTATCCAGCTCGACCAAGTAGCAAGATCAAACCAATGAGCAAACCAGGAGAGGCTGATCCTTGTGATCGGCCCCAAAAAATTTATGAAGGGAACCTACAAAACCTTCAACGAGCAAGCAACGTGGAGGCCGATTCCAGCAATCGGCCAAAATTATCCTCACCCACCATTCTGCTCGGGTTCAACATGTTATCCAACGGAGCCGATACCATCAATTCTCTTGACAGAATCGGCTCGGGGGGCACCCAGGTAGATAAAATACGAGGATATGCAACGGAAGCATCTCATCTTCTGTTGATGGGTATTGGAATATGGGGGCCGATGCACAGGTCGGCCGTAAAAAAAAATAAATAATAAATTCGAAGCTCAGATCCTCTCTTCAAGAACAATGTCAGGAGCAGCATGGGCGTGCGGATCAGGTCAAGGATGGATTGCATCAGGTCCACCAAAGGAAAGGAGCCTATCTGGCCGGCAGGAACTGAAGAAACTCGGGGGGCAGCTCACCTTGAAGGCTCTCTGCTTTGGGAAGCCGATTTATGTTCAAATCGGCTAGCTCGGCATAAGAAGCTCCCTCAGACATGATCGAGCCCAGGTCCATACAGCTCTGTTTTGCCTCGGCTAAGACTCGGGGGGCAACAAGCCTGGAAGATGCCCTGTTTTTAAGAGCCGATTAGAGTCACCTCGGCTGCGGCTGCATCATGATCGTCTCAGGGAGGAACTGGGAAGGAAAAGCCGTCGTCTAGTACAGGGCTTGGACTGTGCTGTTGCTTTGCAAGAAAAGGAAAGGGACTGGATTCTCAAAATAGCCGATGAAGTTGTTGTCGGCTAAGGAATTGCGAAGAATTTTGGTCAGATATCTAATCGCAGCCTAAATTGAGAAGCTCTTAGCCTACGAGCTAGTTAGAATCCGGTTTCCGCGGCGTTCAAAAGGAAAGAAGTCCGACGCGTTACTATCGGTCTTAGCATGACAAACGGAAGGAATGAAATTGGAGCGATTAAAGGATGAATGGAAAGAACAATTTCATTAATTCCAAGGAGCGGCTTTACAAGAAAGAGCCGATGGCTCTCAAAAGAGGGATCTGGTGCCTAGTGCACTGCTACTACTAGTCCTATACTACTAGTCGTCGCTGTCCTCGTCATCGCCGCCGTCGACGTCATCGGCGCTGCTCCCAGGAAGCTCCTCGTCGCTGCTGCCCCAGCCCTTGGCCGGAGCCTCTTCCTCCTCGTCATCATCATCATCCTCGCTGTCCGCCCAGGAGCGGAAGCGCTTGGTCGGCGGATACCCGATGGAGGAGGAGGAGTCATCCTCCTCCTCTTCCTCTTCGTCATCATCTTCGTCCTCGCTGTCCGCCCACATGCGGGGGCGCTTCTTCGGCGGGAGCTGGGCGGAGGGGGAGGCCTTGGCCTTCGCTGCTTCTCCTTCTTTCTCCTCCTTGTCGGAGGAGAAGGGATTCACTGCGGGGTGGAGGCTGTCCTCGTTCTTCTTCTTCGGCGAAGATTGGGGGAAGAGTTTTGAGAAGGAAGAGGAAGAGGAAGACATTGCTACAGGAGGAGAGGGTTTTTTGGTGCCGATAGCTGGGATGGAATAGAGGATAAAGAGAGCTAACCAGTCGGCACGGTTAAATAATGAGAAATCTGGTGAAGGTTTAATGCCATTACAGCTTCCAAGGGATCGATGCCAAAGCTGTCAGAATTTTTAGAGAAGGCGAGAAGACGGGGCATAATGATGACGGATGCTTGTAACGGCTCTGCTTCTGCCACGACATGACCCTTCGAAGGGAAAGCATAATGATTTTGGAAATGTTATTTCCAAAACCAGGGGGGCATGTGTTATCACCAGATTTTAGACAAATCAGGAGGTGGGCCGGGCTTGGAAGGTTACATGTGGAAGATTTACGAAGCGGCCCGGCACGAAGGGTTTTGGGCTGAATTGCCCGTGTATCTTTATTTAGTAGTTTATTATCTTAGATAAGGGTTAGAGTTTGTATCGTGCACGATGGGATATTCCCACGTTAGAAAGTCCCCTGGACTATAAATATGTACCTAGGGTTTATGGAATAAACAACAACTCACGTTCAACCCCAAAACAAACCAATCTCGGCGCATCGCCAACTCCTTCGTCTCGAGGGTTTCTATCGGGTAGCGACATGCTGCCTAGATCGCATCTTGCGATCTAGGCAGCACAAGCCCCACGTTGTTCATGCGTTGCTCGTATCGAAGCGCTTTTGATGGCGAGCAACGTAGTTATCATTAGATGTGTTAGGGTTAGCATTGTTCTTCGTTTAAGCATGCTTACGTAGTGCAACCCTTGCATATCTAGCCGCCCTCACGCCTATCTCAGGTGTGGGGGCGGCACCCCGCTTGATCATTATTTAGTAGATCTGATCCGTTACGATTGCTCCTTGTTCTACAAGGATTAGTTTAATATCCGCAATAGTTAGGCCTTACAAAGGGGGAGGATCCGAGTGGCACGTAGGGTGGCGTTCGCAAGTCCTAAACGGGATGTTCCGAGGATCAACTTCATGTTGGTTTTTAGGCCTTGTTTAGGATCGGCTTACGAGCACCGTGCGTGGCCGCGAGGCCCAACCTGGAGTAGGATGATCCGATTATGCGGTGAAAACCCTAAATCGTCGTAGATCTCATTAGCTTCATCTTGATCAAGCGGGACCACCAGGTATTCGTGCACCCCGTACGGATCATGGGTGGATCGGCTCTTTGAGCCGATTCACGGGATAACCCGAGAGCCGATCGAGGCTCGTATTTAACGTTTACATGTATGCCCTGCAGGAAACTAAGCGAGGCATCCCCATCACCTTCCCGACCGGGTATAGGTCAGGTGGCACGCCCTTGCACTTCGCATCGCCGCGTGTGACCAGAAGAGCATTGCGGGCCGTCGCTCGGAGGGGTCTCAGCCAGCCGCAGCTCTAGGCTCTTCCCGGCTCTACGGTGTTGACAAGGCCGCTGCCCGCCGGTGGGTTTTGGCAGTCAACAGCACCAGAGCTGGACGTTGCGGGGACGTGCACCTGCCTGGCGGCGGCTGGAGGCTCAGCCACCTTCGGGTCCATGTCCTGCTCGTGCCTCTGCGCGAGCTAGAGAGGAGCACCGAGATCCGACGTAGGTGGTGGTACCTGCCTCCGGACCTCTGCGTCGATCCCGCCTTCGCCGTCGACTCCTATAGCTGGCACAGCTGGCGCGAGACCGAGGAAGATCCGAGGAGGAAGACGGGCTTCCTTGGCGACCGGGACTTCCCGTTTGAGCGGACACGGTCGCCTCGTCGTCGAACATGGCAGCCGCCGGCGCCTCCACAGGACGACGACGACGAGGACGTACTACGGCGTGTTGGCCTACCACAACGAGAAGGCCAAGGACGACAACGACGACTTCGTGGCCTGCATTTTCCACGAATGGCAGGCGGCCATGGTGGAGGGCCGGAAGTTCAACTTCCCGACGACGATGACCGACGACGAGATCGAGAGACTCGATGTCCTCGTCTCGGAGGTGGACCGACTGGTGTAGCCGCTGCTTCCCCGGTACGCCACCGACATCATGCTGCCAGACCTCACGGAGGAAGAGGCCCTACAACATGCGCTCCAGAACTCAGCCCCGCAACCTCCGCCTCCACTTCCACCACCGGCGTACGATCCGTGGGCTGCTCCACCTCCACCACCGGCATCAATTCATACTGAATAACGTGGAAATCAGGAGGTGTAGTTTAACGGTTAAACTCACTGCAAATTGACTGAAACTGCCAAAAGGTAAGACACTTTTTACATCTGAACTGTGCCGTCCGTTGGCCTTCTTTTCGTGAAAGTGCAGAAGATGTCTCTTGGCGTGCGTTTGGTTCGTGACAAAAAGAGGGATGGGATGGGATGGTCCTAATTTTGTATGTGTTTGGTTGTAAATCAAGAGGGATGGTACCATCCACCTAATAGAATATACCCTAAAGATGCTGACCCAAGTGATCCCTCTAAATTGGCCGGATCTCCTCATCCAGGTTTTTCCAATTTGTGGATCGCTCCTAATCTCTCTCCCTCCCCGCTAATAATTCCTCGTTTGCCAAAGCCACGACGAGCCGCCGCCAGGTGCCTCCCGCGCGAGCACCTCATCTCGCTCGCCCGACCACGCCTCGTGGCTCGCCCAAGCAAGTGCTCCTCCCTGCACGCAACGACGCGAGGATCTAGAGCCGCCGGAAACCTTGCCGGTGACTAGCCCGAGCTGACGGCGGCGGCGTGATACGTCTCCGACGTATCGATAATTTCTTATGTTCCATGCCACATTATTGATGATATCTACATGTTATATGCACATTTTATGTCATATTCGTGCATTTTCTGGAACTAACCTATTAACAAGATGCCGAAGTGCCAATTCCTGTTTTCTGCTGTTTTTGGTTTCAGAAATCCCAGTAACGAAATATTCTCGGAATTGGACGAAATCAACGCCCAGGTTCCTATTTTTCCCAGAAGCATCCAGAACACCCGAGAGTCGCCAGAGGGGGGCCACACAGGCCCTAGATGATAGGCCGGCGCGGCCCAGGCCCTGGCCGCGCCGCCTTATGGTGTCGTCGCCCCTTCGACCTTCTGACGCCGCCTCTTCGCCTATATAAAGGTCCCAGACCTAAAACCTCGATACGGAAAAACCACGGTACGAGAAACCTTCCGAGCCGCCGCCATCGCGAAGCCAAGATCCGGGGGACAGGAGTCTCCGTTCCGGCACGCCGCCGGGACGGGGAAGTGCCCCGGAAGGCTCCTCCATCGACACCACCGCCATCTTCATCAACGCTGCTGTCTCCCATGAGGAGGGAGTAGTTCTCCATCGAGGCTCGGGGCTGTACCGGTAGCTATGTGGTTCATCTCTCTCCTATGTACTTCAATACAATAATCTCATGAGCTGCCTTACATGATTGAGATTCATATGATGATGCTTGTAATCTAGATGTCATTATGCTAGTCAAGTGGGTTTTACTTATGTGATCTCCGGAGACTCCTTGTCCCACGTGTGTAAAGGTGACAGTGTGTGCACCGTGTGGGTCTCTTAGGCTATATTTCACAGAATACTTATTCACTGTTATGAATGGCATAGTGAAGTGCTTATTTATATCCCTTTATGATTGCAATGTGTTTTGTATCACAATTTATCCATGTGCTACTCTAGTGATGTTATTAAAGTAGTTTATTCCTCCCGCACGGTGTAATGGTGACGAGTGTGTGCATCCGTGTTAGTACTTGGCGTAGGCTATGATTATGATCTCTTGTAGATTATGAAGTTAAATATTGCTATGATGGTATTGATGTGATCTATTCCTCCTACATAGTGTGAAGGTGACGAGTGTGCATGCTATGTTAGTACTTGGTTTAGTTGTGTTGATCTGTCATGCACTCTAAGGTTATTTAAATATGAACATTGAATATTGTGGAGCTTGTTAACTCCAGCATTGAGGGTTCGTGTAATCCTACGCAATTAGTGGTGTTCATCATCCAACAAGAGAGTGTAGAGTATGCATTTATCTATTCTGTTATGTGATCAAAGTTGAGAGTGTCCATGTCGTTGCCTAATCGACGGTACCTCGGAGGAGGGATCCTCACGAGGGGGAGAAGAAGTAGGGGCCATAGGGCGGAGTGCACACGGGACGGTGGTACGCGAGTTACCCAGCTTCGGAACACCTGCTCGATGACAGGGCCTACCGCCGCTTGTCCGGAATTATCCGGGCGCTTTCGCGTTGTTACAATGAGTTGTGGTTGTGCCTCTAGGGCTCCCGGGATCCGGCTTATAAAGGCGCACGGATCTAGGGTTTACACGGAGAGTCCTAGCCGGATTACATACAGCCTAACTACGGTACAATATCTTGCCGTGCACGTCACGGATCCGCCTTCCATATACGTCGTACCGGATCCGGGTTCCTCATGGGCCTCCATGGATCCGGGTTACTCCTATGTCGGTACGGATCCGGCCTCGCCGATCCCGGGCCGGACTTCTTCCTTCATGATCAACAAGAATCGGGCCGCCCGATGGGCCACATGCCTCATCACCGTCTCGTGGGCCACCCGGGCTTGCCGGATCTAGGCACCGTCGATGGTACACCTATGAAGTATACCCACAACAAGAGCCCCCGCAGTTCTCCGAGTTTCACCTGCAGCTTCCGCCTTGCCGGTTCATAATAATCTCCGGCAAACGTTGGTAACGCGGAGAAACTTGAAGAGCTCCAACTTTGCATTTTCCTTTTTTCCAACTTATAGCCGGAAAATACTCCCACCCCGCGGGACTTCATCCATCGACGTCCAAATGAACATCTCCGGGTTACTCCTCGCTCGAATGAGAGACAACGTATTTACCCGGAATCTTAAGAGACTCAAACGGCTTCGGAAATCCTTCATCTTCGGATCATGCTCAATAACGGAAATTCCGTATTTCCCGCGCACAACTTCCTTGTTTCCCGCGCTAAAATTTCGCAGATGCAAATCTTCAGCCGGAATTTTCGGGAGTGCATGGTCAATTTACCTCCACGTCGTTTTACCGCATTTGACCTAAACACGTGTCATCCATCCAACGGCGCGACCGTTCAGCTTTCCACCGTTGGATCCGGATCCCGAATCTCCGAGCGCGGCCTATAAATACCCCGCGGCTCGGTAAAAACTCATTCTTTCACCCCCTCTCACCACATCGTCTTCCTCCTCGCGCCCGCGCCGCCCGCCGCATCTCGACTCCGGCGAGCTTCGCCACGGTGAACTTCGCGCGCCGCCGAACCAAGGCTCCCTCGCACCAAGATCCTCACGGTTGAACGAGAAACTCGCTCCGCCGCCGATTCGTGGTCACGCGGGTTGATTTCCTCCAAGTTCGGCGACCCCATCTCCGCCGGAGCTCCGTCGAGCCACCGCGCCATTAGCGGTAAGTTCATCGGCTTTGTAGAAGACAACCTAGTGTAGAAGATAGGTTTAGTGATCCGGGTACTCAAACACTTTGTATGGGTGCAGCCGGAAGCATGCCACTCGAATCGTCACTTTGCACTGGTAGCTCTTCGAGTAGCCCGGATCCAAATCAGATAGAACCCATATGCCCGGATCCCATATCATTCCCGCCACCGTATGTTTCCGACATCGACTAGCTCAACCTTTTTCCGCATCTTCCAAAGACCGCTCCAAGCCGGATCCCCACCCTTCAAGAGCTCCAAGAAGAACTCGAAGGACAAGCTCGGATGGCAGCAAAGGTGCAGGAGGCGGAAAACAAGAAGGCGTCCAAGGCCCGGATCCGCGAAGGAGAACGAGGTCAATGGTGGCCTTGCGAAACCACCGACGTGGAGCTTAGAGAGCTCCGTAACGAAGGAATGATCTCCTCGCATTGGAGCTTCACACGTGATTCCATCGTCCCCAAGCCAGAAGCCGGAGAAGTTGTTATGACTAAGGCTTGGGTGGAACGCGGACTTTCACTTCCTTGTTCGGAGTTTTTCCTCTCCATCCTCAGCACCTACGGGCTCCAGCCCCACAACATATGCCCAAATTCATACCTTCTTTTGTCCAACTTCGTGACTCTCTCGCGAAGGACATCTTGGGATCCGGCCGTACGTCAAGTTGTGGCAGTTCTTTTTCCGGGTAAAGAAAGAAACCAAGGAGAAAGCTATGGTGAACTCGCGGAAGCATGACATTTATGCTCCGCCCTAGTCGCATGTACCCTCCTCATGACTCACACGAATCCGTCCGGCACCGGAACGCCGGATGGTTTTATGAGAGGAACGCCTCGGCTCCGAAGGTCCATGAAGGCCTCCCCGCCTTGTCAACGAGCCTCCGAAGAGCTTGCAAGCCGGAGCTTCGTCCCTTCGCTCGCCCGCACCCCACTCCGGAGAAGGCTGCGCGGAGAATCTCCTGGCTAGTCCACGACGGACTAACCGGAGCCCAGCTCACACTTAGCTGGTTTTCTCGGAGAATCCAGCCTCTACGCTATAACGCGCGCCTGATGTGCGCCTATACCGGGGCGGATGATCTTCTCCGAGTAACCCGCCACGACCTTCCGGCCGATTCTCTGAAAAGAAGGATCAAGACACTGGTGAAGATTCCGAGGGGCCAACAAGTCCCGGAACTGACCAAAGACATCTTTACAAACGACCAATGTCCTCCGGTAAGCTTTGTTCCTTTCAGTGCTTCAAACTTCACGAGTTTTTAGATGTTTAACTTAACTTTTATCCATATTCCTTCCAGCTCAACACTTTGGCGGAGGAAGACTTTCGCGCTATTCTCCGCGTCCCCGTCACCGAAGACACGGCGGAGGAGGTTCCGGACGACGACGAGGAGGAAGAGGAACAAGCGCCCGCAAGGCGGCCCCTCGACCTACAAAGCGTCCCCGCGCCAAGGCTTCCGGCTCTGAAGCCGGAGCTAGCGGCGAGGCCTCCGCCAAGAAACCGAAGACGGTAAAACCACCTCCGCTAGACTCAAGGAAAGCGGAGCGTGCACGCATAAGGATGCTTTCGACGGCCGGCCAAGGCACGCGCCCCATCATCCCCGGCGCCCCGTAAGTTTCCGAGTCATGATGCGATTTTAACTTAACGAAATTATCTCTTGTCTAAACCCTTTCACTTGTTCGCAGGAATCCGAAAGTCACTGCCACGCGGACCACCAGCCAAGAGCCCATCACTAAATATATGAAGAAATCTCCGGCTATTGGTCCCTCTACCCCAGCTCCACCAAGCGTCACCCACCCAACTCCCCAACCGTCGCCCTCAGCGGATCCATCTCCCCCACCCGCTGCAAACACTCCACCGGAAATAATTCCGGTTAGCAGCGAGAATGTGGGCGATGAAGATCCTAAGGCCAAAGGCCCAGCCCAAGAGGAGGCGGGAAAACAAGTACAAGGAGAGGTGGAAGTAACTTCTTCTGAGAAAGCTGGAGAAGGTGCCGGCGACATGGTCGTTTTTCCGAAGAACTTTGGAGATCCGGCCGACATCACTTCCACCCCAAAGGCCTACGCCACTAAATTTTTCAACAAGCTGACTGAGGCGGAAAAGTGGGAGCTTCAACAAGACCTGCTTAACGCCATGCTGAACAATGCCTGGGGGAAGCCTGATTCCAGGACGTCGGAAATCCAAGACTTCAAGAAAAATGTTGGCCAGTTCTGCGACCAACTCATCTGCAAGCAAAAGGTACTCCCCAGGTAGCCCCCAAGCATGTAAGCGGAAACTGAAAAGTAGTTAGCGCTTAGATGCTTAGAGAAAGATTACTTCCGGGAAAGTTTTTTAGAATGAACCAAGAGCCCCCAAGCATCATGGCGGAAAGGTTCCGGCAATGATGCTTTAAGAGAAACCACTGCTACAAGCGGAATTTTTACTCCCGCACCGTTTAAAATTTACAGAACAACAGGCGCCGCACTACGAGCTGCACAAGAACATTGCCTTGCAGCGCCGCGTTACTCTGAGTCAGGCGGAGAATATCCGGACCCTGAAGGATGAAAAAGCAGATTTGGCTAAACAACTGGCGGACGCCCAAGGTTGGTTTCCGCCTTCTTCGTCATTAACCAAATTCCGACTTTGAACTTATTGTTAACTTATACCATTATAGGCGCATCCTCTTCCCTTGCTACAGCCTCAACCGAACTTGAGAACCTGCGCTCCTCGTACCAAGAATTGGAGACGAAGCTAAAGGAGGCGGAACTTAAGAGGGAGCAAGCCGAAAGACAGCTGGCGGAGAAAAACTCCGAGCATGCCAGAGAAAAGGGCGAGCTGGTGCTAAAAAAGAATGCTGACAGCGAGACCATCAAGAGGCAGCAAAAAGAGATTGACGGCCTCCGGAAATTTATGCGGACGGCGGAGCAGCACTGGGACTTGCTCAATGAGAACATCTTGGGTACCAATACTAGCACCTTGCCCAGATATTTGTTCCGACGTTTTACTTTATGCTCAAAACTGTATGCTTATATCCTCACTGTTTTATGCAGAGCCGCTTGGGTATTCCGAAGAACGCCGGAACTTGTACCCCCGTGACGACCTCCTTCAACTTGCAGGCGATGACTGCAAAGATCTTATCTCCGCCTCCCGCAAGATATGTTACAACTTATCCATCAAGAGGAGCCGCACTTGCGACGTCCGGAAACTTATTAGGAAGATGGATATCCTGCCGGAACCGGTGACAGATCCGCAAGCATCCTCAGCCCGAGGCGCAGCTGCAATGGCCTTAACCATGTGCCCGGCACATACTCCGGATCTTGATCTTGATGAAGTGACCACGGGCGTTCCTCCGGATGCGGATGTCAACGCGCTACCGGATGCAAGTGAGCGGCTACGACACCCGTATCGCGCGCAGGATCCGGCACGAGGAATTCTACGACAAGGTCGTCCTCCCCGCCGACGAGCCCGTAGAAGCTGAACTTCGAAGGAGCTTGCCGCCAAGGCGCGACCTGCGGAATCCGGAACCCAATTCACCTGGACCAGCTCCAAGGAAACTCCCCAAGAGGAACCCAAGACCAGCGCTGCTGCTTCTGAAAAAGAAAGTGAAGAAGATGTGTCTTCTCCGGCCGAAGGCGCCAAGGAACAGGATCCAGAGGGCAAGACTTCTCCGGCTAAGGGGGAGTGAGAACTTTTATTCCTGCGGGAAAACAATGCATCATTTTGGCCCCAGCGAGGGTTTGTAATAAGACTTTAAATTCTTAAGTAGCTAGGAACGAAACGATTATGCATGGGGCGGAAACACTTATCCCGCTATCCGTTTAATATTATGTGCATGTTTCGTTTTATGTCGGAAAGCAAGTGCTGATCTCGTTATTTTCCGGCTTGCCCGCTTGACCTTCCACGAGCCGGAAAACCTTAGCCGGAGACGCTCGCCGCCGGCGACGAAGCCCAATGGCAATCCGTCCATAACCGCGGAAACAAGCCCCCATGCATAGGTGCCGGAAATCGCTACTAGGAATCCACGAGTTCGCAACAGATAACCACTTAATCAGAAAACTTAAGCTTACGTCCTAAAGGACGATTTTAGAAATCACAACTTTTATACACGCCTAGGCGGAAAACATCCAGCTCTGCGGTTTTAGTCGGAAAAACATACACGATCTAAAATGAACAAGTAAAGGAGGTAAAAGACTCAAAGAGTGAACCATAAGCTTTATTTCATTGATCATGTATAACTATTACGTAGTTTGTAACTCGGAAAAATATGCTAAGTGTAGAAAGGACGTAGCTGTGCTATATTCCAAGGGCGATCTCGTTTCATCGTAGATGTCATCCGGATCCTCACGCTTGCGTTTCCGGCGCCGCTAGCAGTGTCTATCCCTCAGCTCGCGGAAATCGACAAGGTAGTACGATCCGTTATGAAGCACTTTGCTAACGACAAAGGGTCCTTCCCATGGAGATTGCAACTTATGGTCTTTCACCTGTCGAAGGCGGAGGACCAGGTCTCCGGCCATGAAGGAGCGTTTCCGAACTCGACGACTGTGATAGCGTCGGAGCTTCGCCGGTAGATGGCGGAACGCTGGTCGGCTAGATTCCGAGCTTCTTCGATCAGGTCCACAGTATAGCTGTCCGGCCTCGTCACCGTTTCATCGTTATAGGCGGAAACTCGCGGTGAATCATGGATGATGTCGGAGGGAATCACGGCTTCGGATCCGTATACCAGGAAGAAAGGGGTAAACCCTGTTGACCTGTTAGGGGTAGTTCGCAAACTCCACAAAACAGCGTCCAGTTCGTCGGCCCAAGCTCCGGCTGCTCGTCGCAGCGGTTCTTCGAGGCGTGGCTTGATTCCTGATAATATTAGACCGTTAGCTCTTTCGACTTGACCATTGGATTGTGGGTGAGCCACAGATGCAAGGTCCAATCGAATCCCCATTGTCTCACAAGCAATCCTTCAATTCTCCCCGAGCGAAGTTTGTGCCATTATCTGTGATTATGCTGTGTGGGATGCCGAATCTCATTACGAGGCTGATGACAAATTTTAGTGCCGTAGCACCGTCGGCTTTTCTCACTGGCTTGGCCTCGATCCACTTGCTGAACTTATCAACAGCGACCAGGAGGTATTCGCAACCACCAGGAGATGATCTTTTTAACTTACCAACCATATCGAGCCCCCAGACCGCAAATGGCCAGGTGATAGGTATGGTCTTCAGCTCTTGGGCTGGAGCGTTTGGTTGAGTAGCGTAGTACTGACAACCTCGGCAGGTCTTGACTATCTTATCAGCCGTCTTCTTTAGCCGTGAGCCAATAAAAGCCTAGCCGAAAAGCTTTTGCAACGAGTGATCCGGGAGCGGCATGGTGCCCGCAGTCCCCCGCGTGGATCTCTCTGAGGATTTCAATGCCATCTTGATTTGAGACGCATTTGAGAAATACCCCTGTTGCGCTTCGTTTGTAGAGCTGTCCATCAACAATTGTGTAGGATCGTGCTCGTCTGATGATCTGGCGCGCGAGGACCTCGTCCTCCGGCAACTTCTGATCGATGAGGTAGTCCAGGAAAGGCTGTGTCCAAGCCGGAATGGTAGCCAACACCTCTTTAGCCGGAGACACTGCCACTTCTGGTTTTCCGGGTTAGCGCCCTTCACCGAGGGTATCCGGAGATGCTCTAGGAAAATTCCAGGCGGAATTGGCTTTCGCCGGATCCGAGCTTGGATAGCATATCCGCCGCCGTATTGTCGTCTCTTCCGACGTACTTGACTTCGTATCCGAGGAAGCTCTTGGCGATCTCGTCAACTTCGTCTCCGTAGGCCGCCATGACGGAATTTCTGGCGTTCCAGTGTTCCGGCTACTTGCCGTGCCACCAGTGTCGGAATCTCCGCAACAAATGATGTGCTTGATCCCTATTTCCTTAGCGATGCGCAGTCCGTGTAGTAGAGCCTCGTATTCCGCCATGTTATTTGTAGCTTCGAAGTGGATCTCGCGAACATACCGCAGCTCTTCTCCGGTAGGGGACTTCAGTGGTGACTCCGGCTCCCGAGCCTTGATGCTGCTTGGATCCGTCGAAGTGCATGACCCATGTTTTCGGTTCCGGCTCCGCACTTGCATCCGGAGCTTCGTCCAATCTGCAACGAAATCTGCCAAGACTTGGGATTTGACCGCAGTCCTTGGCTTGTAAGCGATGTCGAAGGCGGATAATTCGATGCCCCACTTAGCTGTTCGTCCCGTTGCGTCGCCGTTGTTGAGAATTGTTGACAGCGGAGCCTTGCTCACAACTGTTACCGGGTGCTCTTGGAAGTAGTGTCTCAACTTCCGGCTGCCTAGGAAAACTCCATAAGCTAGCTTCTGAAAGTGAGGGTATCTTTGCTTTGATTCCGTCAAGCACCTCGCTAATGTAGTAGACAGGTCTTCGTACGTCATATTCATGACCTTCTTCCTTTCGCTCCACCACGATGACGAGGTCGACGACCTTGTTGGTAGCCGCCGCATAAAGGAGCATTGGCTCGACTCGCCGGGGCTGCCAAGATAGGTGGGGAGGTAAGTATTTCCTTCAACCCACGAAGAGCTGCGTCGGCTGCGTCGTCCCGCACAAATTTGTCCGTTTTCTTCAGCAGCTTGTACAGCAGGTAGCGCCTTCTCGCCAAGACGGCTAACAAACCTCGCTGATTGCCGCGACGCAACCAGCTAGTCGTTGCACATCTTTGAGACAAGTTGGTCGTTTGATGCACAGGATTGCCTTGATCTTTTCCGGGTTCACCTCAATGCCTCTGTGAGAGACTATGAAGCCAAGGAGTTTTCCGGCTGGTACGCCAAAGACGCACTTCAGCGGATTCAACATCATCTTGTACCCGCGGAGGTTGTCGAAGGTTTCGTGAGGTCGCCGATCAAGTCGGATCCTTTCCGGGTCATGACCGCGATGTCGTCGACGTAAGCGTGCACGTTCCGGCCTATTTGGTCCTTCGTGCACCGCTGCATCGTACGTTGGTAAGTAGCACCTGCATTTTTCAAACCAAAAGGCATAGTAACATAGCAGTAAGTACCAAACGGGGTAATGAATGAAGTCGCCTTTTGGTCGGATTCCTTCATCCGGATCTGATGGTACCCGGAATACGCATCAAGAAAACACAGAAGTTCCGCCCCGCCGTCGAATCAATGACTTGGTCAATGCGCGGCAGGGGAAACGGATCCTTCGGGCAATGTTTGTTCAAGCCGCAGTAATCGATGCACATTCTTAGTATTTCAGTGTTCTTTTTGGGTACAAGGACGGGATTCGCGACCCAATCGGTGTGGATAACTTCTATTACAAAACCTGCTTCTAGTAACTTTGCTAGTTCCATTCCTATGGCGCGGCGCTTCTTGTCTCCAAAGCGTCGCATAGCTTGCTTTACCGGTTTAGCCCCCGGATTTATGTTGAGGTAGTGCTCGGCGAGTTCCCTAGGTACTCCGGACATGTCAGAAGGTTGCCATGCGAAGATATCCATGTTAGCGCGGAGGAACTCGACGAGCGCGCTTTCCTATTTGGGGTCCATGTTTGCCCCGACCGAAACCTGCTTGGAAGAGTCACCCGGAATAAGGTCATGCTTCTTGGTTTCTATCGCGGGCTTGAAGGAGGTTTTCTCGCTCGGAGATTTGCTTCTTGGTGGTCTCGCATCTCGCCGGATCCACCGCGGCCCCGTAGCCTTTCAGCCTCTTCTCCGGATATGACAGTACTCGCGAAGGCGGCTTCGCCCAACTCGCACTCGTGAGCCTTTTTGTAGTCTCCGGTTATGGTGATCATACCATTGGGACCCGGCATCTTGAGCTTGTTGTAGATATAGCATGCTCTTGCGTGGAACTTGTGGTAGGTGGGCCCGCCGAAGATGACGTGGTAGGAGCTCTTGAAGGGCACAACTTCAAACGTGATCTTTTCTTCGCGGAAATTATGAACATCGCCGAAAGCCACGGGAAGTGTGATGCTGCCGAGGGAGTTCGCCTTCTTACCCGGAACCACGCCGTGAAACTCAGTGGTGCCGTGTTTGAGCTGTTCCTTGGTGAGGTTCATCCGCTCCGCAGTCTCCAGTGTACATGATGTTCAAGCCGGCTCCGCCATCCATGAGGCACTTGGAGAAGTCATACCCGTCTATGCGGGGACTCACAACCAAGGCGTAGTATTCTTTTGGCACAGAGGCGGGATGATCCCCCCGTCAAATGTGCACGGAACTTCCGACCACCCGACATATCGCGGCACAGCCGGAACCGTGGCGTTCAGAACCGGGTAGCTGATTTTGTAGCACGGATCGTGGGGGTTCCGAGGAAGGTGTGGTAAGCCCCCACGCTCTTTTTCTCGAAGGGGTTGGATTTTCCCGCGGATCCGGCTTTGGGATCCGGCGAGTTATCATCCTCGTCCATCGCCTCGGAACTCGTCCTCCTCCTTGTCCTTGTTCTTGCCCTTGCCTCCTTTGCCGCGTGGGCGGTGCTTCCGGCTCGCTTGTATCCTCGCCTCCGGGTCGTTCTTGAGGTCGTTGACCCACTTGCAGTTGCGGTTGGTATGAGTGGACTTCCCCGTAGCCGGATCCAAGTGGGCCAGGCAGGGCATGTCTCTGTACTCCTCGTAGGTTTGCGGGGCGCGGGATCCGCCAGCGGTGACCTCAGTGCCATGCCGCTCGACCCCCGCCGGCTCCGCCTCCACGGCCGCGTCCTCTTCCGCCTCCCGAACCTCCGCGTTGGAACGCCATGGCGACCATCTCGGATCCGCCACTCTTCTGGTCATCGTGGTTTTTGCGTTTGTGGCCGCTGTTGTTACCGTTATCACGGTTCTTCTTCTGCTGGTGCCGGGGGATTGCCGTAGCTGCGATGTCACCGCCCGCGTCGTCATCGGCGGCAAGCAGTGATCACCGGCGATGGAGATCATCTCATCCAAAGTCAGCTTTGTTGGCGTTAGCCAAACATGTAAGCTTATGCCTCAGCAATCCTCCTCTCTCGCAGTCCACCAATAAAGGCGTACATGGCAGTGGTGTGATCGACGTTTTCGCACTCGTTCCCGCATGCCAACCATCGTGTGAGGAAGTTTCTTGAGGTTTCTCCCTTCTTCTGGATACAAGCTTGTAAGTCGCTTGCCGTGGCAGGTCTTTTGTAGGTGCCCCCGAAGTGTTTCTCAAAAGCGGTCTTCGTGTCGAACCAGCAAAAGATAGAGTTTTTCTCGAGGTCACCGAGCCGCATCCGGGCTGGTCCTACAAGGTACAACCGGAGCATGCGGCAGGCGATATTAGGGGTTCCTCCGGCAAAGGTTACCGCATTGTAGTAGTCCTCAATCCAGGTATCCGGCCTTTCGGTGCCATCATAATGCTTCAGATTTCCGGTAGCTTGAGGGAGCTCCTTGGCTTTGGTTCCTCTCGAATCATTCTGCCAAAGCACTTCGGACCAATGTAGTCGGCTCCGTACTCGTTAAGGCGGTCCCGTGCGTCGCGCGAGCCGTGGCGGGGAGACTTTGAGCGCGAGCGAGATCTCCGGCCATTGCCTCCGCCTCCACCTCCGCCGCCACCGCTAGGTGGTGGTGAGGGAGACCCGCGAGGTGGGCGGTCCGACTTCTTGCTTCCGCCATCCGAATCTCCACGACCTTCCCGGTGCCGACTCCGGCTCCGTGGCTGCCTTCGCCTTGGCGCCGGCTGCCCCGGTTATTCCGGCGAGGCTCCGGGTCACGGCTCCGACGAGGCTCTGGGTCGCGGCTCCGACGAGGTTCTGGATCGCGGTTCCGGCGAGGTTCTGGACCGCGGTCTTCATTCCGACTCCTCCTGGGCTCGGGCTCACGAACATTGTTCTGGTTCCGGCGAGGTTCCGGCGAACGCTCCCTGTTTCTGTTTCTTGGCAGCACGTTGTCGCGGATAACAATCGCACCGTGCCCTATGGGCCTGGTGTTTCCGGCTGGACTACGGCGGCGAGGGGGTCGCGGGTAACCGTTGGGCGGAGGAGAGGGGTTGCGGTATCTGTCTCGTCCGGAGTACATCGCATCCTTTCCCTTTCTTGGATCCGACGGAGGCGTCTGTGATGGGACGGGGATCGGATTTGGGTGTTCCCTGGCCCTTCTTCTCGCGCTCTGAGGATCCGGTGTGTGATTCATCGTCGGGATGCCGATCGGCGCGGGCGTCCTTCTGCGCGGTAGATACACAGTTATCCGGATTGGATTCCAACCTGCGCGAAGTATCCGCCTTGCTCTGCTGCTGCATTGCTGAAGCGACAAGTGTGCGGAGATGGTTGATATCAACTTCTTCGTCCTTCTTCTTCAGCAATTCCGCTGCTTTCTGCATGTTGTCCTTTGGAGTTTCCAGCGGCTGGTGAACCGCGGGCGTGTTGAAGGCTATCCCGCGAGGCGGAATTGCTTCTCCGACAATACGATCAGCCTCCGCCCGCGCGTAGGTCATCTTTACTTCCCACTCAGCCCTCATGCTCTTGACGTGCTCGAGTGTGTTAGTAATCTCGCGGTCCCGTCCGTCGAAGTTTTCCAGCCAGGCCGCATGATCTGCCCTTCCTATCTTTAATGCAGCTTCGGCGTCGGCGAGCCTCTTGGCTGTGGCCAGCATCTCCTTTCTGGCGGTTTCTAGAGCCTCCAGATCTGCGGCGGGGCCCGGAGTTATAGGTGTGTTAAGAACCGCTCGCGCGGCCACCTCTTCGCCGACAGGATTTCCTCCGAAGGGGAATCCCTTTGGGGTCGCACCCGAGACATTGGAGATCCTTGTTGGGATGGCTCGGATTGGCTAACTTGGTCTCCGGATCCGGTTTGTCCCAGCGCCGCTACCGTTGCGAGAACCTCGCTTCGGCCGGGCGGAGTTGACCTCAGTGCTGATCGCCGAGACCATACTCCTCCAACTTGCGCACGAAGTCATCGGATTCCATGGACGGGGTGTCTCCGGAAATTGGGCTCAGATTGCCCAAGATCGATTCTTCGACCGGAGCTTCGCTTTCTCCGACAGGCTGAGCCTGATCCGGATCTGCGTTGTTTTCCGGTGCCTCTTCCTGCGCGGGACCAGCTCCGACTTCATGAGGGGCGGTTCCGGCGGTATGGGCCAAGAAGTGTACGAAGTGACACCTTTGCTTCTCTAACACCTGGGAGACCCAGGCGGATCTGCATTGGTCTTCCACCTTTGTTTCCTCGCTCGTGGGCGGATTGGGTGGGTTTTGAAATTTCCGGATCTAAGGCGGAATCTTCGCTAGGAAGTTCCAGCCGTCTCGGATCGGATCTTCGCGACCGCGTCCCGCTCAGCGGCGGTCGCGTCAGCCGCTACTTACCGCTGGGTTTCCGTCGGAATCGACGGTTTCCCCGATGAAGATGTGTATGCCGCCAACGGGGACGATGGAGAGCTTGACGGGGTCGGTTTTAGCCGGAATCCAACACTCATCCGGAGGGACGATCGGCAGATTTCCGGCGTAAAGGACACGCCCCACAGCGATGGTGTCGTCGTAGCTTCCCATGGCGGAACCCTCCCGGTTCCGGCCTCCGGACGCCGCAGGCCCCACGGTGGGCGCCAACTGTCGTTGCCTAATCGACGGTACCTCGGAGGAGGGATCCTCACGAGGGGGAGAAGAAGTAGGGGCCATAGGGCGGAGTGCACACGGGACGGTGGTACGCGAGTTACCCAGCTTCGGAACACCCGCACGATGACAGGGCCTACCGCTGCTTGTCTGGAATTATCTGGGCGCTTTCGCGTTGTTACAATGAGTTGTGGTTGTGCCTCTAGGGCTCCCGGGATCCGGCTTATAAAGGCGCACGGATCTAGGGTTTACACGGAGAGTCCTAGCCGGATTACAGACAGCCTAACTACGGTACAATATCTTGCCGTGCACGTCACGGATCCGCCTTCCATATACGTCGTACTGGATCCGGGTTCCTCATGGGCCTCCATGGATCCGGGTTACTCCTATGTCGGTACGGATCCGGCCTGCTGATCCTGGGCTGGACTTCTTCCTTCATGATCAACAAGAATCGGGCCGCCCGATGGGCCACATGCCTCATCACCGTCTGTGGGCCACCCGGGCTTGCCGGATCTAGGCACTGTCGATGGTACACCTATGAAGTATACCCACAACAGTCCACTAGTGAAAGTGTAATCCCTAGGCCTTGTTCCTAAATACTGCTACCGCTGCTTGTTTACTGTTTTACTGCATCTGTACTTCCTGCAATATTACCACCATCAACCACACGCCAGCAAGCACTTTTCTGGCGCCGTTACTACTGCTCATACTTATTCATACCACCTGTATTTCACTATCTCTTCGCCGAACTAGTGCACCTATTAGGTGTGTTGGGGACACAAGAGACTTCTTGCTTTGTGGTTGCAGGGTTGCATGAGAGGGATATCTTTGACCTCTTCCTCCCTGAGTTCGATAAACCTTGGGTGATCCACTTGAGGGAAACTTGCTGCTGTTCTACAAACCTCTGCTTTTGGAGGCCCAACACTGTCTACAAGAATAGAAGCACCCGTAGACATCAAGCTATTTTCACGGCGCCGTTGCCGGGGAGGAAAGGTAAAAGGTACTCACACTCCGGATCTCGGCTACTAAGCTATTTTCGCCGTTGTAAGTACTCGAAGCTATTTCCTTTAGATCCTGCAATTGCATCTTTTTGTTTCTTGTTTACACTAGTTTGGCATAATGGACGACAATGAGCTTCTTATTCTATTTCCTGATTTAAGACATGGATGGTTTGATGCGAAAATTTAAAAACCCATGGAACATATTAGCATGAATACTTTGAATACCATTGTTGCTAATGATATGGAAAATTCTAAGCTTGGGGAAGCTGGTTTTGATGAGCATGATATTTTTAGTCCCCCAAGCATTGAGGAGAAAATTTACTTTGATGATACTTTGCCTCCTATTTATGATGATTATAATGATAGTAGTCTTTTAGTACCACTTTGTTATGGAGGATAAATTTGATTATGATTACAATATGCCTCCTATATTTGATGATGAGAATAATAATGATAGCTACTTTGTTGAATTTGCTCCCACTACAACTAATAAAATTGATTATGCCTATGTGGAGAGTAATAATTTTATGCATGAGACTCATGATAAGAATGCTTTATGTGATAGTTATATTGTTGAGTTTGCTCATGATACTACTGAAAGTTATTATGAGAGAGGAAAATATGGTTGTAGAAATTTTCATGTTACTAAAATACCTCTCTATGTGCTTAAATTTTTGAAGCTGCACTTGTTTTATCTTTCTATGCTTGTTGCATTATGCTTCTTGAACTTGTTTATTTACAAGATTCCTCTTCATAGGAAGCATGTTAGGCTTAAATGTGTTTCTAATTTGCCTCTTGATGCTCTCTTTTGCTTCAAATACTATTTCTTGCGAGTGCATCATTAAAACTGCTGAGCCCATCTTAATGGCTATAAAGAAAGAACTTCTTGGGAGATAACCCATGTGTTATTTTGCTACAGTACTTTGTTTTATATTTGAGTCTTGGAAGTTGTTTACTACTGTAGCAACCTCTCCTTATCTTAGTTTTGAGTTTTGTTGTGCCAAGTAAAGTCTTTGATAGTAAAGTGAATACTAGATTTGGATTACTGCGCAGAAACAGATTTCTTTGCTGTCACGAATCTGGGTCTAATTCTCTGTAGGTAACTCAGAAAATTAAGCCAATTTACGTGAGTGATCCTCAGATATGTACGCAACTTTCATTCAATTTGGGCATTTTCATTTGAGCAAGTCTGGTGCATCAATAAAATCCATCTTTACGGACTGTTCTGTTTTGACAGATTCTGCCTTTTATTTCGCATTGCCTCTTTTGCTATGTTGGATGAATTTCTTTGATCCATTAATGTCCAGTAGATTTATGCAATTTCCAGAAGTGTTAAGAATGATTGTGTCACCTCTGAACATGTTAATTTTTATTGTGCACTAACCCTCTAATGAGTTGTTTCGAGTTTGGTGTGGAGGAAGTTTTCAAGGGTCAAGAGAGGAGGATGATATACTATGATCAAGAAGAGTGAAGAGTCTAAGCTTGGGGATGCCCCCGTGGTTCATCCCTGCATATCTTGAGAAGACTCAAGCGTCTAAGCTTGGGGATGCCCAAGGCATCCCCTTCTTCATCGACAAATTATCAGGTTTCTTCTCTTGAAACTATATTTTTATTCGGCCACATCTTATGTACTTTGCTTGGAGCGTCTGTTTGTTTTTGTTTTTGTTTTTGTTTGAATAAATGCTTGTGTGGGAGAGAGACACGCTCCGCTGGTTCATATGAACACATGTGTTCTTAGCTTTTAATGTTCATGGCGAAGGTTGAAACTGCTTCGTTAATTGTTATATGGTTGGAAACGGAAAATGCTACATGTAGTCATTGGTAAAATGTCTTGGATAATGTGATACTTGGCAATTGTTGTGCTCATGTTTAAGCTCTTGCATCATATACTTTGCACCTATTAATGAAGAAATACATAGAGCTTGCTAAAATTTGGTTTGCATAATTGGTCTCTCTAAGGTCTAGATAATTTCTAGTAAAGAGTTTGAACAACAAGAAAGACGGTGTAGAGTCTTATAATGTTTACAATATGTCTTTTATGTGAGTTTTGCTGCACCGGTTCATCCTTGTGTTTGTTCCAAATAACCTTGCTGGCCTAAACCTTGTATCGAGAGGGAATACTTCTCATACATCCAAAATCCTTGAGCCAACCACTATGCCATTTGTGTCCACCATACCTACCTACTACATGGTATTTCTCCGCCATTCCAAAGTAAATTGCTTGAGTGCTACCTTTAAAATTCCATCATTCACCTTTGCAATATATATCTCATGGGACAAATAGCTTAAAAACTATTGTGGTATTGAATATGTACTTATGCACTTTATCTCTTATTAAGTTGCTTGTTGTGCGATAACCATGTTTACGGGGACGCCATCAACTATTCTTTGTTGAATATCATGTGAGTTGCTATGCATGTCCGTCTTGTCCGAAGTAAGAGAGATCTACCACCTTAATGGTTGGAGCATACATATTGTTAGAGAAGAACATTGGGCCGCTAACTAAAGCCATGATTCATGGTGGAAGTTTCAGTTTTGGACATATATCCTCAATCTCATATGAGAATAATAATTGTTGCCACATGCTTATGCATTAAAGAGGAGTCCATTATCTGTTGTCCATGTTGTCCCGGTATGGATGTCTAAGTTGAGAATAATCAAAAGCGAGAAATCCAAAATGCGAGCTTTCTCCTTAGACCTTTGTACAGGCGGCATGGAGGTACCCCATTGTGACACTTGGTTAAAACATATGTATTGCGATGATCCGGTAGTCCAAGCTAATTAGGACAAGGTGCGGGCACTATTAGTATACTATGCATGAGGCTTGCAACTTGTAAGATATAACTTACATAATACATATGCTTTATTACTACCGTTGACAAAATTGTTTCTTGTTTTCAAAATAAAAGCTCTAGCACAAATATAGCAACCGATGCTTTCCTCTTTGAAGGACATTCCTTTTACTTTTATGTTGAGTCAGTTCACCTATTTCTCTCCACCTCAAGAAGCAAACACTTGTGTGAACTGTGCATTGATTCCTACATACTTGCATATTGCACTTGTTATATTACTCTATGTTGACAATTATCCATGAGATATACATGTTATAAGTTGAAAGCAACCGCTGAAACTTAATCTTCTTTTGTGTTGCTTCAATACCTTCACTTTGAATCTATTGCTTTATGAGTTAACTCTTATGCAAGACTTATTGATGCTTGTCTTTAAGTACTATTCATGAAAAGTCTTTGCTTTATGATTCAGTTGTTTACTCATGCCATTACCATTGTTTGATCGCTGCATTCATTACATATGCTTACAATAGTATGATCAAGTTTATGATGGCATGTCACTCCAGAAATTATCTTTGTTATCGTTTACCTGCTCGGGACGAGCAGGAACTAAGCTTGGGGATGCTGATACGTCTCCGACGTATCGATAATTTCTTATGTTCCATGCCACATTATTGATGATATCTACATGTTATATGCACATTTTATGTCATATTCGTGCATTTTACTGGAACTAACCTATTAACAAGATGCCGAAGTGCCGATTGCTTGTTTTCTGCTGTTTTTGGTTTCGAAATCCTAGTAACGAAATATTCTCGGAATTGGACGAAATCAATGCCCGAGGTTCCTATTTTTCCCGGAAGCATCCGGAACACCCGAGAGTCGCCGGAGGGGGCCACACGGGCCCCGGATGATAGGCCGGCGCGGCCCGGGCCCTGGCCGCGCCGCCTTATGGTGTCGTCGCCCCTTCGACCTTCGACGCCGCCTCTTCGCCTATATAAAGGTCCCGGACCTAAAACCTCGATACGGAAAAACCACGGTACGAGAAACCTTCCGGAGCCGCCGCCATCGCGAAGCCAAGATCCGGGGGACAGGAGTCTCCGTTCCGGCACGCCGCCGGGACGGGGAAGTGCCCCGGAAGGCTCCTCCATCGACACCACCGCCATCTTCATCAACGCTGCTGTCTCCCATGAGGAGGGAGTAGTTCTCCATCGAGGCTCGGGGCTGTACCGGTAGCTATGTGGTTCATCTCTCTCCTATGTACTTCAATACAATAATCTCATGAGCTGCCTTACATGATTGAGATTCATATGATGATGCTTGTAATCTAGATGTCATTATGCTAGTCAAGTGGGTTTTACTTATGTGATCTCCGGAGACTCCTTGTCCCACGTGTGTAAAGGTGACGAGTGTGTGCACCGTGTGGGTCTCTTAGGCTATATTTCACAGAATACTTATTCACTGTTATGAATGGCATAGTGAAGTGCTTATTTATATCCCTTTATGATTGCAATGTGTTTTGTATCACAATTTATCCATGTGCTACTCTAGTGATGTTATTAAAGTAGTTTATTCCTCCTGCACGGTGTAATGGTGACGGTGTGTGCATCCGTGTTAGTACTTGGCGTAGGCTATGATTATGATCTCTTGTAGATTATGAAGTTAACTATTGCTATGATGGTATTGATGTGATCTATTCCTCCTACATAGTGTGAAGGTGACAGTGTGCATGCTATGTTAGTACTTGGTTTAGTTGTGTTGATCTGTCATGCACTCTAAGGTTATTTAAATATGAACATTGAATATTGTGGAGCTTGTTAACTCCGGCATTGAGGGTTCGTGTAATCCTACGCAATTAGTGGTGTTCATCATCCAACAAGAGAGTGTAGAGTATGCATTTATCTATTCTGTTATGTGATCAAAGTTGAGAGTGTCCACTAGTGAAAGTGTAATCCCTAGGCCTTGTTCCTAAATACTGCTACCGCTGCTTGTTTACTGTTTTACTGCATCTGTACTTCCTGCAATATTACCACCATCAACCACACGCCAGCAAGCACTTTTATGGCGCCGTTACTACTGCTCATACTTATTCATACCACCTGTATTTCACTATCTCTTCGCCGAACTAGTGCACCTATTAGGTGTGTTGGGGACACAAGAGACTTCTTGCTTTGTGGTTGCAGGGTTGCATGAGAGGGATATCTTTGACCTCTTCCTCCCTGAGTTCGATAAACCTTGGGTGATCCACTTGAGGGAAACTTGCTGCTGTTCTACAAACCTCTGCTCTTGGAGGCCCAACACTTTCTACAAGAATAGAAGCACCCGTAGACATCACGGCGCACCACAGTACCTCGCCATAGAGCATGAGGGAGGACGGGGAGAGGTCCGGAAGGACTGGAGGATAACCATGATGCTGATGGAGATGTTGGGTAGGCCGGAAGGGGTGTGGCGTCGACGGAATTGGACGCGGCGAGCGGCGGCCGGAGTGGAGGAAGACGACTACCATGGTGACAAAACGGTGGCCTCTCGGCTCGATTCAGTTCAATGGGAAGAAGAAGAAGACACAACGGAGATCTAGCTTGGGCCATCTCGACAAGGGGAGGCTGTGGCGGCGGCACGACATGCCGACAGCGACGCCAGCCACAGCGGATCTCCTATTAACGTGTTAACAAACTCCTATTAAATATGCTAAGATAAAACACTTCTCATCCCATCCCTCAATCCTTTGAACCAAACAAAAACAAGGATCATCCCATCCCATCTACAAAAATCTGGACCATCCATCCCATCCACAATTGTCCATGAACCAAACACACGCTTTGCCATCAGGGAAATCTGCAACGGGACGCCTTAAACGCGTTCGTTTGTGTCTAAGTGGCCCTGAAATACATAACGACTTGCAGCGGCCTGACGCATAATGATTAAGTTGTCTAATGGCGCATATTTGGGTCTTGGATGCATCACGGTGGACGATACACGAACGCGCTAAGTGATCGCTCACTTTCCAACATGCCAACTGGCAGCGAGCGTATCGATCGCATCGCTTCCACGGTCTTCGCTTCCGCGTCTGTGCTGCAGCCTTCGCCATCAATGACGTCGCTTCCTCTTCCGCACTAGGACTAGCGGGCGGCAGCTGGGCAAACGAGCATTTAGGCAATTTGACAAACAATGAATGTTGAGCTTCTGCGCCGCCATCAATAGCACCGTGTCCCGCGCTCGCCGACCTTTAAAATTTGACTGGCATCGTCCCTGACATTGCCAACACCACCGACACCTCCACTCCCACCCTCACGACTACGTGCCAGCGTATAACCATGGGAAGGAAGAACAACGACTCCGAGGCATCCACCAGCGACACCAAGAAGGTGGAGCGGACAAACAGGGTGCCGCTGCCCGTCAAGGTGGCGTGGCTCATGCACCAGAGCTGGACGCCGTGCCACCGCTGCGGGGACGTGCACCTGCCCGGCGGCGGCTGGAGGCTCAGCCACCTTCGGGTCCATGTGTCAACACCCGGATTTTTAAGTCCAGATGCCTATTATGCCATTCATCGCAATCCCAGGAATATTGTTTTTGCGAGACATAACAGTTGAATATCAAAGAGTCATCATTCATTACAATACCAACATAGTCATTACACAAATAGGATCACATGATCCAATCTCATTATAACACTTGATCTATTGATCATTAC
Source organism: Lolium rigidum (assembly GCF_022539505.1). Taxonomy (NCBI): domain Eukaryota; kingdom Viridiplantae; phylum Streptophyta; class Magnoliopsida; order Poales; family Poaceae; genus Lolium; species Lolium rigidum. Next base: position 238,755,953 of record NC_061514.1, read on the forward strand.
ACAAATACGTAGCGGAAGCGAAGTTGTAGTGGACTATCTATTCCACATGCAACGCTTGACGTTAGAAGCTCCTAGTTATGGTAGACGTCCTGCTGGTCGTCATCCTCGTACTGCTGTTCGGCTTCATAGTCTGGCCATTTGAATAGCCAGGGACAAAGCCGTGAGTACTTTCAAGTACTCGCAAACTAATACTAATGTAAGTACTAACATTGCTATAGAGAGTGTTCTGAGCTCTAAGGTTATTTGAATAAAGCCAATTTTAGTTTAGAAACATTTTAATAAACAACTCCTCATGTGCTAACTAACTCAAGTGGGAACATTAGTGTCATTCCCACAACTCTGTTGTGATTCAAATTCAAAGTCACCGTTCAAGTTCAAATTCACAAGTCAAAAGATATAAATTTCTGATGACGGAAACAATATGGCCTTTTCAATTGTCCATGACCGCGGACGCGGCTATTCGAATAGGTTTACACTCTGCAGAGGTTGCACACTTGTGCCACAACATTTGATTACATCCGTCAGGGATAACCCCGAATAATCGTAACTCAGTACACGGATCATCAACCGTTAACCTTTCACTTACACACCCTAGTATAGGCACCTCTCCCCATGAGCTTGGCCTCCCGGTGATAGCCAAATGTTATCCCGGGAACTGCACAGGGCTTGGCCGTACAATTCACCTCAATTCACGTAATTTCACTTTCAATGGAGGCAGCCTCGGCATAACCTCTATGACGCTTGTTTAGAGGGAACCCATACTAAGACACATAAATTTCCAGCTAAGCCTTACCCATAATCAGGTATTGTGGGGGTACTCAAGAATTGGAATGGTATCGCATCCAACTCAATCATCAGTTTTTAACCAGTTCACCAAGTCAAATTCATGTCATATCCACCTTCAAAATTTTTCAATGGAAATGACTCATCATTCCAAGGTTTTCACCATCATCATTTCACAAACACATGTTCCCATCTAGAGTAGTCAATTTTAATTTAGCACTAGCATCTAAGTATGAGGGGTGCTAAGTAATTTGCTTTGCTTCTAGGCTAGCCTTGATACTCTTGTACTAATCCAAAACTAACCAAGTGAATCATAAATCAAAAAGTACTTTGATAAAATAAAAGTAATAAAGCTTGTAAAGTAAAACTTGGAAAATAGGATCATGAGCATAAAGTAAATGGGGTGATGCCTTGCTCATGGTGAGCTTTGCACTTTGCAAGAGTATTATCTTGCCTTGGTTGGGGAATTGGTCAAAGTGGTCTTCTTCTCCTTGAAAGTAGACCTCCTCCTCCTCTTGATACTCCTCGGTACTAGCGTCTAAAATACGAATACGGGGTATACAATCATCATACCAAACTTAAGTGTTAAACTAAGTACACACATGAGTCACACAACTTAAGCTAGCATCACACATTACTATTAAGTGGGTGGACTTGTTTTCTTATTTAAGAAAAATAATTTCCTCTCATATAATTAAGGTGTTACTTTTAATTCCTTCGAGAAATAATTTCCTCTCATTATCTTATTACAATTAATTTCCTTCATGAAAGATATATAACCTAGGTTGACCAAAGTCAACCTCTTCATACTCATCATTTAAGAAAATGATTTAAATGAGGTGAAGCACCTCATACAATTTAATCCTAACATGGTAATGATTTAATATCATCCAAAAAATCATACGAGAACCCATAGACCAGGGTCTCTATCTCATTTTGAAATGTTCATGAGAAGATTTAAATGAGAGAGCAACTCCCATATGATTTTTGAATAGTTTTGGACATTATCTTTGACTAGAAATAGCCATATAGTCCTTTAATTAAACTAGGCCATGATCATTCAAAGTAAGCATGGCATATTTTTGCAGAAACAATTAGTGCAAGTGAAATGTAATTTATAGGAGTTGGAATCAACTCAAAAGCATTTTTGGTTGATTTTTAATAATTATTCTAAGTCACAAAAATCCCTGTATTGTTTATTTTTCTACTTTAATTCTATAAAATATCTAGGATTCAAACCAGTGGCATTGTGTAGATAAAACTCTAAGCTTTCCAACAATATAAAATTTGTAAAATTTGGCCAAGCTGATTTGTCCCTATTGATTTTTGAAGTTGACATCAGATTGCAAAATTTATCTAATCTGGAATTTCAAATTTAAACTACGTGGGCTTGGCGGGAAACGTTAACAGGCTGCGCAGAGAGAGAGAGACTTGGGCCGGCCCAGCTTCGCAGCGGGCCAGCTGACAAGGTGGGAACCACCTGTCAGTGGGTTTAAACGAGCGAAGCGGTACGCTGGATGAGAGCTGTGCGATTAGAAGGAGATCGCACGGTCGAGGGAGGTCGTCATCTCCGACGGGAGATGAACTCACTGGCGGCAGAGGTAGGGGGTCAGCGAGCTCGTCGGAGCTCCGGCGGTCGTCGGAGGTGTGCGCAGCGACCTTGTCGTCGATGAGGAAGCGCCTGGTAGCAGTTGCGTTTCCTGGGGCGGCCTCCTTCTCCGTCGATCTTCGGCGACGGTGAGCGGCAGCGAGCTTGCAATTGAGGCTCTCTGGTGGCTAATCGAGCAAGGCGAGGTGGCTAGGTGAGTCCGTGTGAGGAGAGGAAGCTGATGGTGTGATCGATTTGAGGAGCGGGGCGCTCCTTTTATAGCAGCGAGGGGTGCTGCGGCTCGGTGGAGAGAGGTGATCATGGCGACGACGTCTGGAGCGACGAAGGGGCAAGGGAGTGGGCGCGTACGGTTGGTGACGTCCAGGCGGCGCTGTAGCGCTTGATTACGGTGAAAACGAGGGACGGACGCGACGGTGAGCTTGATGGAAGCTTGCAGGTCCGTGGCGGACGGTCGTCGGCGTGGGCGTCGCCTGCGGCGTTCCCGCGGACCAATGGCGATGTCTGGGCAGTGCACGGTGACATCGTGAGTTGATTGGCGCAGAGAGTCAGGGCGGAGGTGACGCGAGGGAGCGGGGCAGCTGGTGCTCTGGGTGTGCCAGGGTGCTCGCCGTGCGCGCACTGGCGCGTGCGTGTGCACGTCTGGGCGCGTCTGGCCACGTCGATTTCTGCACGTTGCGATGGATTATCTCGTCGAGGCTGAGGCTGGGCATGGTCAGGAGAGTGAGAGGAGTGAGCTTGACATGGTGGTGCAGGCTGGAGCTGACCAGAGAGGGAGAGAGCAAGTGGGTGGCATGCCATGCCACGGCATGGAAGCTTTTGGTCAAGGTGAGCGACCTCCAGTGTTTGCAGGTGATGGAAATGGTGCAGGAGGGTGAGGTGATGCTCCAGGGCTGCAGGGGTGGCCAGGGTTGGACTTGGTCTCCTCCAATTTCCAGCATGGGCTCAACATTACACCCTGCCTGCAAGGTGTTCGATCATCTGGCCACAAGAAAAAATATTTTTGAATTTTGGAAAGATTTTTGGTGGATTGTAATCATATATTATTTGAAGTAGATTGGTGGTGGTGGTGGTCAAAATGGTGTTGATTTGCAAAATCACAAAATGCATATGATCTTACATATGTTTCATGGTCCCTACTTGGATTGCTCACCATTTGAAATTGAGGCAGAATTTGGGATGATGGTTTTGGGCAAAGTTGTTCTCCTTGATGTTGTCTTGGATGAGGTGCAAAGAGTTGGCAAAGTGTAGAAGGGAAATCTCAAAATATCAGGGCTCAAAGTGGGCATCAGGCTAAAAATGGCTCATGTGACCATAATTGCATGTGAGCTCAATTTTGATTCAAATTTGATTTGAATTGAGTTTCTTTGATTCCAAAAGTGTTAATAAGTGTTTAGTATCCATTTACAACCAATGGTGCAAACCAAAATGGTCTAGGTTAAGAATTTGCAAAAATGGCATAGGCCATATGTGTGTGTTGAGGTGAATTTTATATTTTCTTTTCTCCTTTCTTTTTCCTTGTTTTTGGATGATCAAGAGAACATGGTTAGGGTTTTAGTGTAAGTGTAATCACACAAGAAAGCATCATGGCAAAATGCACACTCAAATAATCAACCAGGTGATCTATATGCATAGCACTATATGATGATAAAAAGTTTTTCTTGGTTCCAAATTTTGGGTTTTTGGGAAACTCTCTCTTTCTTTCTTTATTGAAAAGTTGGGATGTTACACCATGTCCTGCTCGTGCCTCTGCGCGAGCTAGAGAGGAGCACCGAGATCCGACGTAGGTGGCGGTACCTGCCTCCGGACCTCTGCGTCGATCCCGCCTTCGCCGTCGACTCCTATAGCTGGCTGATGGCGTGTAACTCACACGTTCGTTGGGAACCCAAAGAGGAAGGTATGATGCGCACAGCAGCAAGTTTTCCCTCAGAAAGAAACCAAGGTTTATCGAACCAGGAGGAGCCAAGAAGCACGTTGAAGGTTGATGGCGGCGGGATGTAGTGCGGCGCAACACCGGAGATTCCGGCGCCAACGTGGAACCTGCACAACACAACCAAAGTACTTTGCCCCAACGAAACAGTGAGGTTGTCAATCTCACCGGCTTGCTGTAACAAAGGATTAGATGTATAGTGTGGATGATGATTGTTTGCGAGAGAACGAGTAAAGAACAAGTATTGCAGCAGATTTGTATTTCGAGTATAAAAGAATGGACCGGGGTCCACAGTTCACTAGAGGTGTCTCTCCCATAAGATAGCATGTTGGGTGAACAAATTACAGTCGGGCAATTGACAAATAGAGAGGGCATAACAATGCACATACATGACATGATGAATATTGTGAGATTTAATTGGGCATTACGACAAAGTACATAGACCGCTATCCGGCATGCATCTATGCCTAAAAAGTCCACCTTCGGGTTATCATCCGAACCCCTTCCGGTATTAAGTTGCAAAACAACAGACAATTGCATTAAGTATGGTGCGTAATGTAATCAATAACTACATCCTCGAACATAGCATCAATGTTTTATCCCTAGTGGCAACAGCACATCCACAACCTTAGAACTTTCTGTCACTGTCCCAGATTTAATGGAGGCATGAACCCACTATCGAGCATAAATACCACTACAAGAAAAGTTGCCATGGCCGACGAAGTTGAAGTCGCGCCGTGGTTGCTGGTGTACCATGGCCGACGATTTTGGTCCCTCCGTGGTGCATGACAAAACTTTTTTTTTCTCGTTTTTGAGGCCACCTAGCCCGACGAAAGCGGCCAAAACGTCGCGTATGGTGGCCCGGGACGTGGTGCATCACGAATTCTCGGGTTCGCCGGCCGAGTCAACGCAAATCCGCACCGCCGAGGGATGTAGGGCCCGGATGGCAGCCTCTCGACATTGTTTTTTTCTCGATCGCGCCATCTCGTTCAACGTTCTCCGATCAAGCCGTTTACGATGCGGGATCATGGGTCCCGCATGTCATCCTCTATGAACCAAAATTCTTTCTATTCTTGGATTTTTTTGACCCCCTGATTTACGGCTATTTCCTTTTTCTTTTGATCCCTTGCCGCCTTGGAAACGTTGAGACCGCTTCTGCTAAATGGGACCCGCATGTCATCCTCTATGTGCAATCAACTTTCTTTTCTTGGAGTTTTTTTTGGCACCTCAAATTTGGTCACTTGCCTTTTTCTTTCGATCCCCTGCCGCCTCTCAAACGGTGATACCGCTGCTGCTAAATGGGACCCGCATGTCATCCTCTATGTACTATAAAACTTTCTTTTCTTGGAGTTTTTTTGGCACCTCAAATTTGGTCACTTGCCTTTTTCTTTCGATCCCCTGCCGCCTCTCAAACGGTGATACCGCTGCTGCTAAATCGGACCCGCATGTCATCCTCTATGTACTATAAAACTTTCTTTTCTTGAATTATTTTTGGCTGCTCATATTTTTTCACTTGCCTTTTTCTTTCGATCCCCTGCCGCCTCTCAAACGGTGATACCGCTGCTTGCTAAATGGGACCCGCATGTCATCCTCTATGTACTATAAAACTTTCTTTTCTTGAATTATTTTTGGCTCCTCATATTTCTTCACTTGCCTTTTTCTTTCGATCCCCTGCCGCCTCTCAAACGGGGATACCGCTGCTGCTAAATGGGACCCGCATGTCATCCTCTATGTACTATAAAACTTTCTTTTCTTGAATTATTTTTGGCTCCTCATATTTTTTCACTTGCCTTTTTCTTTCGATCCCCTGCCGCCTCTCAAACGGTGATACCGCTGCTGCTAAATGGGACCCGCATGTCATCCTCTATGTACTATAAAACTTTCTTTTCTTGAATTATTTTTGGCTCCTGATATTTTTTCACTTGCCTTTTTCTTTCGATCTCATGCCACGTTTGAAACGTTGAGGAACCTGCAGGCTCATGGGACCCGCATGTCATCCTCTATGTACTATAAAAGTTCATTTTCTTGGTTTTTTTTCACCCTCTGATTTTTGGCAATTTCTTTTTTCTTTTGATCCCCTGCCGCCTCTCAAACGGTGATACCGTGCTGCTAAATGGGACCCGCATGTCATCCTCTATATACTATAAAACTTTCTTTTCTTGAATTATTTTTGGCTCCTCATATTTGGTCACTTGCCTTTTTCTTTCGATCTCATGCCACGTTTGAAACGTTGAGGAACCTGCTGGCTCATGGGACCCGCAAGTCATCCTCTATGTGCTATAAAAGTTTATTTTCTTTATTTTTTTTTCACCCTCTGATTTTTGGCTATTTCCTTTTTCTTTTGATCCCCTGCCGCCTTGGAAACGTTGGGTAAGCTGCTGACTCATGGGACCCGCATGTCATCCTCTATGTACAATCAACTTTCTTTTTCTTTTGATCTCAAGCCGCATTTGAAACGTTGAGAGCGCTGCTGCTAAATGGGACCCGCATGTCATCCTCTACGTACAATAAAGTTTCTTTTCTTGGATTATCTTTGGCTCCTGATATTTTGTCACTTGCCTTTTTCTTTCGATCTCATGCCGCCTTTGAAACGTTGAGTAAGCTGCTGGCTCATGGGTCCCGCATGTCATCCTCTACGAACAATAAAAGTTTCCTTTCTTGGAGTTACTAGATGATACCCCGCGCGTTGCAGCGGTATTATTGGAAACAAACTATGGGACACTGAAAATATTAAAATACCACATAACTAAAATGTAGCATATCCTGACATGTAATAGAAATATTGCATAACTTGGATATAGTAAGGAAAAACAAATAGTTTGGGAGGTTAATGGAAATAAGACTTGGACATAAATTAGTATAGCCTACATTGATTTAGAGCAATACATTTGATTTGTAACCATTTCGTACATTATAGTGAAAAATGCTAAAATAAGTTCGAAGCAACCTAAGAACCTACATTGCGTGTACCAAAATCTAAATTGCTGAATTATATTTCCATCGGACAACCTTGTGCTTCTTTTGTAGATCGTCTCATGTGCATTGATTCAGGCATGCTGAAAGCAAACTACAATGAACATGGACAGTCCAGTTATATAAGGAAAATCTAAAAAGAGCAAACACCATAAATTAGTAACTCACCGTTAGTTGCAGCCTGTCCAAGATGGAGGTGAGGAATTGATCAATACTTGTACAAACCCCTCCAAAGTTGATGAAAGCTATGCACCTGAACATGAGACCACAAAATGACTAACTTTCAAGGAAAGCACAGCTGAAGACTGGTGAAATATGATGGCACGTCTGTATATATCACATGACCACTTGCTGCATGCAAGAACAAATAGAAGGATGAACTAATATCACACTTGAATGCCATAAACGAATGATACAAACCGAAATCGAGTTCGAATGTAATCCAAGATCCCCTGTAAAAATTAGAACACAACCTCATTACGCAAATCAATCCCGTCCCAGATCTAGTAATCATGGCCAACTCAAAATACGAAGCAAATTCAGAGTCGCAGACAACAGCTCCAGGAGATGTGTTTGGCGAGTCGTCATGTGCTTGGAGGACGATGGTAGCAAGTAGCAAGTACCTGAACATGGAAAGCCACCAACAAACTAAGGTCTCTTAATACTGTGACCGATCTTTGGTAGAAGCAATTTCAAGGAAAAGAAAAAGCCTTTTCTAATAGCAGGAAAGCTGAACTGAAATTTATTCATTAACATATAACTGAACTTGATCGGTAGAGAGCAGGAATATCAGTGCGTGAAGCAAAAAAAAGTAGCAACAAATGAGAAGAGGGCAATAGGACAACAGGAAGAGACATGAAAGAAGAGTAGACACCCAGGCAGTATAAAGATTACTGTGTCAGCGCAAACATCTGTAGAACCTGCATTTGTGGCCAAGTTTAGAGTCTGAGTAAAGTTAAATTTGTGACTAATTAAATAGAAGGACATGATAGGAAAAAAGGAGGAGACAAAGAGGAGTGGCTCACCAAGGGGGCGGAAGTATGAGCGTTGTGCCAGATTGGAAGAGAAGATGCAGCGATGTGAAATATATAGCCTGCGACGTAGCAGAACGGACTGCTCGGATTCCTCCATCGGTTACCTAATCAATTGTTTCTTGCGGGAATCGCGGGGGAGAGGAATAGGAGAGGACTGCGGTGGATTGTTCTGGAGATTGAGTCGGAAGTGGAAGTCAGACCGGTAGGTTCGTCGATCGATTGATGAGGTCTGTTCCTGCGGGAAGTGAGATGCGTTCGTGGGGAAGATGAGATGCTTCGTGGGAGAAGAGGAATAGCATGGGCTGGGCCTAGGGTGAGTGGAGGGCTGGAGATATGGGCTGCATCAGGGAGGCCGGAAGGCCGGAAGCACGTACGTAACATAGGCCGTAAAACAAAGGAGTCGAGAGGAGTCGATCAGCGTAGACTCGTAGAGGCGAATGGAGACCAGCGTAAAGGCGAACAAAAAAACGGAGCGTCGGTTTCAGCTTACCTGGCAGAATTGCTGACGTGGATAGGCTGCATGTCAAGAGAATTACGTAAGTGGGGATGAACTTCTTAGTTATATAGGATTTTTTACCCCTAATTTCTGGCTATTTGCCTTTTTCTTTTGATCTCCTGCCCCCTCTGAAACGATGAGGACACTGTTGGCAGGTCGGTCCCACATGTCATCCTCTATGAACAATAAAAGTTTCCATTGATGGATTTATTTTGAACCCCTAATTAATTTCTGGATATTTCCCCTGCCGCCTTGGAATCGTTGAGGATGCTGCTGCCTCATGGGT
>NC_061514.1:238765160-238791069 GCF_022539505.1 Lolium rigidum
TCCCTCTTGGAGTTAAGAGCAAAAACTTGGCCGAGCCTCTACTAATAACGGAGAGCATGCAAGATCATAAACAACACATAGGTAATAGATTGATAATCAACATAACATAGTATTCTCTATCCATCGGATCCCGACAAACACAACATATAGAATTACAGATAGATGATCTTGATCATGTTAGGCAGCTCACAAGATCCGACAATGAAGCACATGAGGAGAAGACAACCATCTAGCTACTCCTATGGACCCATAGTCCAGGGGTGAACTACTCACTCATCACTCCGGAGGCGACCATGGCGGTGAAGAGTCCTCCGGGAGATGAATCCCCTCTCCGGCAGGGTGCCGGAGGTGATCTCCAGAATCCCCCGAGATGGGATTGGCGGCGGCGGCGTCTAAGTAAGGTTTTCCGTATCGTGGCTCTCGGTACTGGGGGTTTCGCGACGAAGGCTATTTGTAGGCGGAAGGGCAGGTAAAGAGGCGGCACGAGGGGCCCACACCACAGGCCGGCGCGGCCAGGGCCTGGGCCGCGCCGCCCTGGTGTGTCGCCACCTCGTGGCCCCACTTCGACTCTCCCTCGGTATTCTGGAAGCTTCGTGGCAAAATAGGACCCTGGGCGTTGATTTCGTCCAATTCCGAGAATATTTCCTTTGTAGGATTTCTGAAACCAAAAACAGTAGAAAACAGACAATCGGCTCTTCGGCATCTCGTTAATAGGTTAGTGCCGGAAAATGCATAAATACGACATATAATGTGTATAAAACATGTAGATATCATCAATAATGTGGCATGGAACATAAGAAATTATCGATACGTTGGAGACGTATCACTGGCACAGCTGGCGCGAGACCGAGGAGGATCCAAGGAGGAAGACGGGCTTCCTTGGCGACCGGGACTTCCGTTTGAGCGGCCACGGCCGCCTCGTCGTTGAACACTGCAGCCGTCGGCGCCTCCACAGGACGACGACGACGACGAGGACTACGACGTGTTGGCCTACCACAACGAGAAGGCCAAGGACGACAACGACGACTTCGTGGCCTGCATTTTCCACGAATGGCAGGCGGCCATGGTGGAGGGCCGGAAGTTCGACTTCCCGGCGACGATGACCGACGAGGTGGACCGACCGGTGTACCCGCTGCTTCCCCGGTACGCCACCGACATCATGTTGCCGGACCTCACGAGGAAGAGACCCTACAACGGGCGCTCCAGAACTCAGCCTCGCAACCGCTGCCTCCACCTCCACCACCGGCGTACGATCCGTGGGCTGCTCCACCTCCACCACCGGCGTTCAATCCGTCGGCTGCTCCACCTCCACCTCCACCGGCGGACGTCGGGATGCTTCCAGCGGCACGACGCATTTTTTTGTTTTCATTTTGCTTTTTTTCAACATAAAAATATAATTTACATAGTGAAGAAAGGAGAATAAAAAATATAAACTAACACGACGTCTGTGCCTACTCCTCATCGTCGTCGTCGAGCACGAGGAAATCCAGTATCGGCCACGGCCAGACGTGCGGCCGTTTTGATTATTTAGACTGACGCAAAAGGACGCGCGTGGATATTTTAGGTATCCGAAATGGATCGCCTTACTAGAGATGCCCTCATGCGAAGATTCATATAGGTGATGATGGTGGAAGACCATCTTTACCGACCGGTTCTATATTTAAGAAAACTTAGAAATTTTATTCAGATTGATTCTTTACGAAAGTGGGTTGTCATAGGGGGAGGGAGGCGACGTGGGGCGCAACATGGCACAGGTTTCTGCGTCTCCCATGCGGGCGTGGAGAAAGCCATCCGAAATGGCGTCGCGCGTTGGCGCGCCCTTCTCACCCCTCTATGCAGGGCTTAGATCTTCACCGGCGCGTCTCATAGCGGCTCTGATAATGTTTTAAGGGCCGGTGTGGTTTTTAGGCTCGCACCGATGCGTTTTAAAGGCGTCGGCTAGTTTACCCAATAGAAGCGCCAACAACTCTTTGTTGCCCCTTCGTAGAGGGCGCGGATCGGGCGTGCCGGCGCCTAGCGGCACATCAGTAAACGCGTGTGGGCTCCTCCTGGCAGCTAGACGCACCGCTTTTCCCACCTCCTACCCATGCCCGAGCCGACTCCCACCCCTCTAGATCGCCACCGTCGCGCTCCCTACTTGCAATAGATACCGCCGCCTATCCAGGAACCGCCGTCCATCGACACGGCCGCCACCCCCTCGATAGGCGGCCCCTGTTTTGCCCGGAACAGAGCTCGCCGCCACCGCCGCACAACCGCCCCACCCGCAAGGTGTTCGTCGGATTTGGACAGCGACGACGAGATGATGGTGCAGATGTTCACGGAGGAGCAGAACGCTGAGGTTGTCCGGCGGCAATAACAATAGCTGATTCTGACGAGCTTGCTCCGCATTCGCCTGCCTTTGTTCGCCGTGCCTCGAAGCGGCGACTCAAAGCCAGGCAAGAGGAGTAACATCAACCGACATCGTCAAGCCAGCGCAATGATGCTTGACGCCGACTACTTCAACGACAACGCGACTCATTCGCCGAAGGAATTTCGACGCCGGTTTAGGATGAATAAAGATCTGTTCATGAAGATTGTCTACGACGTCAGGGAGTACAATGACTACTTCAGGGCCAAGCAAGATTGCACAGGTTTGTGGGGTTTCACCTCAATTCAGAAGTGCACTATTGCAATTCGCTGTCTTGCATATGGAGTTCCTCCCGATACAACCAATGACTACCTACGGATGGCAGAGTCGACATGTTCACAGACTCTCTACAGGTTTTACCGAGCCGTCATAGCGGTATTTGCTAAATACTATTCGAGAGCACCAAGGGCAAATAATACAACTCGGATCCTGGAAAAAATGCAGCAAGAGGGTTCCCTGGGATGCTTGAAAGCATTGTCTGTATGCATTGGGGCTGGAAGAATTGTCCTTTTCTCTTAGCAGGGGATCTACAAGGGGCATACTAGTGAGTGCAGTGTTATTCTTGAGGCAGTGGCAGACCATGACCTCTGGATTTGGCATGGCAGGAACAAACAATGATATCAGCGTGCTGCATCGCTCTCCGGTGTTTTCCAGGCTAGCTGAGGGATAAGCTCATGCCGTGAACTTTGAGGTAAACATCCACGCATACAACAAGGGGTACTATCTAGCTGATGGTATCTACCCGATGTATTCTACATTTGTGAAGACAATCCCGTCTCCAGCTTCGGAGATGGACGCTTATTTTGCAACATGCTAGGAAGCAGCTCGCCGTTGTCAGGTATCCAGATCTCACTTGGTCTGAATCGCAGATGTGGGAGGTGATGAACACCTGTGTGATCATGCACAACATGACCATTGAGAGCTAGCGCGACGAACCTGTGCATGATGATCAACCATTTTATTATCAAGAGCCTCTTGCTGAGGTACAACATGTACCCCAAGAATTTGCTGCTTTTCTTCACATGCATCATGAAATTCGAGATGCATGTGTTCATGCTCAACTTCGGGCGAATCTAACTGCGCATTTGTGGGCGAGGAGAGGAGCCACCAACAATGCATAATTTAATTTCTATTTATTTGATTGTATTAATAATTTAGTTTCCATTTACTTGATTGTATGAATAATTTAAGTACTATTTGTGTGATTGTATGAATAATTTCAGTACTATTTGTGTGATTGTATGAATAATTTAAGTACTATTTGTGTGATTGGATGAATAATTTAATATAGTATGAATAAAATGTTATTGATATGTTGTTTCAAAATATTGAAAAAGAAAAAAAGTTTTGGGAGCCGCTATGGGGGCACCGAAGTGGGAACAACATTTCCAAATAGATGATGCACTGCTGGCTCCCCGCATACAGCAGTGTCGGCGTCCCTGCCGGCGACTATTTAGAACACGCTGGTGGAGATGCTGTTAGCACAAGGTGTGCCGACTGTTCAGTTTTGCTAAAAAAACTCACCAGCTAGTTATGTACGATGCCAGCGGTCCCACCCCGCCCCCTCTCCTCCTACCCTCCCCTCCCGCCATCGTCGGAGACATCGCCGGGAAAAGCCCTAGTGGCGCAGCGGCAGATAAAACTCGGCTGCTGGTACGGTTTCAGTGGCGCCCCCTTGCTGGCCAACTTTGCAGAAGTGGCGCGGTTGTCAGCAACCAGGAGCACGGCGTGCGGGCGATGGTGGCGACCGGCGATGGCGGCGTGGTTCAGGCGGAATTGATCTGGGCCTATGGACTCGGGTGGGTTTCAATATGTACCTCACGCTTCGCTGTTCGACCTCGACACCCGGTTGATCCTGGGCTTCATCCGCAATATGAGAAGATCGAGCATGGCAGTGGTGGCATCCTCCTACGCCGGAGGTGGTCGGCTAGTTGGTGGTGGCGAGCGATGTCATTGGGGCCGGCCCATCTTCCTAATAAAGGTGGTTGTCATAGGGTTCTTCTTTTTGTGAAGATGGTGATCTTCCTGAGGCCAGTCCTTCGTCATCTGGCCAGAGTGTTGAGTTTCGGAAGGGGCCCGCCGGCAAATGTAACAATGCACCTTATGCCTGAAGTTTGTGGATCGGATGGTACTCGGTGTGCGCACCCATGCTTTTATTTCGGCCGTTTGGTTCTGATGGGAGAAGCGCGAATCTCTGTTCTGTGTTGCCATCAGATGACATTCTGATCCATGGTGAGATCAGAGACGGAGAATATCATGATGGCCGGATTGGAAGACTAGCACTGGAGATTCGAGTTTATGTGATGTTGAGGGACTTGCTTGGTGTTCTGGTTTTCGTATCAGCAGTATGCAAATGGGGTCTGCAACACATGTGAAGTTCAGAGTCTTACCTTTCAGGGTGAAAATACAAGGTCTGCCCCTAATTGGTTGTGCCTGGTAATGGCCTTGTTGAAGGCATTGTTTTGAGATCAGAGACTATCTTCAAGGTGAAAATCTAAAATCTTTTGATCGGGCGACGACGTCACTTGTGCACTGTTACCTTCTTAGAGGCGTCGCTTTTTAAGAGCCTGAAGTTCATGTGTTGTCTTGGTGATGGTTGTATTGTTGCTGCTAGGACTGGAATACTGTAACGAAACTTTCTTTCTTAGTTTTTTTACTGTGTGCATCCGTACTACCATTAGGGTAGTATATTGTTGCAGAGACTAGGTGTAATTAGTATCTCTTGATATTAATATATTTTCTTTATAAAAAAAGATAATTCCGAGTTAGTTAATTTGGGTAGCAATTTTACATCGATATACTCCCTTCATGCAGAAATGTATGATGTTTTAGATACTTTTGATGTAGACTAGATACAAACTAAATGAATTGAATCTACAAACTAAAAATAAACTAGAGACAGAAAAATGAGTGAAACTATAAAGAGCTAAAACATCCTACGTTTCTACACGGAGAGAGTAAAAGGGAGTGACTTCTCAGAAAGAGATAATTTTCTTGTGTCCGCAAAGGTATTGGGCGATCCTTCTTGCTCGTGTAAGGGCATCTCCAGCGATGCGACGCAAATCGGTGTCCGTGAGCGTCAGTTTGCGTCCGCGGCGGACGTGAAAAAGACCATTTTTATCCGCGCGTCTGTTTCCGCCTGGAGGTGCCTCCAGCGGTCCGATGCATTTCCGCGTCGGTATGAATTATGAAGTTTGAAAACAACAAAATAAAGAGTTTCATTGAAGTCATAGTTATTACATCTAAATTTTAAAAAGTCTACATGAAAATAAGATGGTATTCCTCTAGGCGGTCTTCATGGTCAGCCAATGCCCACTGATGCTCAATCAGATCCGTCTGCAGCCGTTTGCACACGTTCTCGTCAGTGACTTCTACATTCATATGCATATAGTTCTTCCAAGATAAAGCCCGAGGGAGTGACGTAACCAGGTCACATTGGAATTCCCAGTGGTTCTCATTGCGGCCATCAGGATGCTCGTTCTCAATGATCATGTTGTGCATGATCACGCAGCATGTCATCATCTCATGCATGGTCTTCGGCGATCATGTTCTTGCCGGGTGATAGACAATTTCCCACCGAGCTTGGAGGACACCAAATCCACGCTTCACATCTTTCCTGCAAGCCTCTTGCATCTTGGCAAACCTCATCGAACAATCTTCTTGGAGTTTGGATTACGCATAGTCTTCACCAGTGTGGCCCAGTCAGGGTAGATGCCATCAGCAAGATAATATGGCTTGACATATTCATTTCCATTGACCTCGTAGCTCACCCGGGGAGCTTTGCCTTGCATGAGCCTGTTGAAAACCGGTGATCGGTGCAACACATTGATGTCATTGTTGGAACCGGCCGTGCCAAAGAATGAATGCCAAATCCATAAATCTTTAGATATGACAGCTTCAAGAATGACAGTCCGTCCCTCTGCATGCCCGTTGTACTGACCCTGCCATCCAAATGGACAGTTCTTTCACTCCCAGTGCATGCAATCTATGATGCCAATCATTCCTAGGAACCCTCTAGACTTGTTGATAGACAATAGCCGCCTTGTATCCTCAATATTTGGCTCCCTACAATAATGATGTCCGAACACGACAATCACGGCTCGGCAAAACCTGTACATGGCCTCAAGGCAGGTGCTCTCACCCATTCGAAGATACTCATCGAATATATCATCAGCCATTCCATATGAGAGCATGCGAATAGCCGCGAAGCATTTTTGGTAGGAGGTGAAGCCTAGCGCACATGTTGCATCGGGTCTTGTGGTGACCCGGCATACCACTGCATGGTGTAGTATGCAAGTCTGATATAACACCAATGAAACACCGTTCCACTAGTATTATATCGCTCAGAGTGGTACAACAGAAACATATGCGGGTCCAAGGCATGTCTATAGAATTACAACATTGATTCTATTACATAAGATCAGCACAGCCTCCTACTTTACAATGAGGTAAATCTGCAAATAAACTCCAGAAGAACGACTCGTAGTCTAATCCTATCACGAACTCTATTTGTAGAGTATTTGACTAGCTATAGAGGCTAAGCATAGATTCTAGCTAAGTAGGAGCTAGGTTGAGGAAGCTAGTTCCTTTCTACTGCTAATCTAGGTTTTCTCCTTGTTGGATGACGTATCTGACTCCGCTGACAGGGTCCTGTCTCGTGAAGTAGTTGTTGGCTCCTTGGTCTTCGAGTTGCATTGTAGATCATCCTTCGATGCCTTCATATCTAAGCAGGGGATTTAAGAGTGGGATGAGTACGATCGTACTCAACAAGTTCATTATAGGAAAGAGGTGTTTAATGCACTAGCTACAGCATTAGACCAGAAAGTCTAATACCAATGCAAGTTTTCGTAACCATTTCTTCAAAAGATTTCTTTTATTCAGAAGAACTATGTCCGTCAGCCTTCACCGGTTTACTAGAACTTCATGGAGCTCCTTTCCGGCCGCGTTCGCAGTTCCATATCCCGGAACAGGGAGTGACAGGTCACGGTTCTTTACACTCTGCAGAGGTGTGTTGCTTTACCCATAAGAGATCTTAACCTTGGTGCCAACCGAGCCGCGAGCTCGTCCACACTTCCTATGGTGTGAGACCCGGTATAAGGTCTAGCCAATCATGTTCCTCCGCTACCTCGAACACCCACCCTTTGTTGCATACCCCGACCCTGGGTCCTCGCCGGTCCCACTCACAGGTGGACCCCGACCACGACAACAGTTTGGGACTCGTTAACCAAACTCCTTCGCCGGTAGCTGCAACCCATCATAGACCACATTACCGTGGGGAATTAGAAGGGGATCCCCACCCTCAAGTTGTTCCGCAAGCAGCAACCGCTACGGTAAGCAACGGCTATACCGTGGGGAATTAGAAGGGGCTCCCCACCCTCAAGTTGCGCCGCAAGACACAACTGCTACGGTAAGCGCATCCGTTGATGAACGAGAGGTGGAAACACTTTTGACTACTCCGTCCCACTCCGGATCTTATGGTTAACACGGGTATTACGGCACAACAATCACTGGCGACAATTGTTGTTTAATCCTAGATGGATATTAACCCTTGCAATGGAACCTCCACCATATCAACACATTCCATGGTTCCATTGCCCACCACATAGTCATATTCATAGTTATGAAAGTAGTGGTTTTGGTTTTTATGCAATCGTGATAACCATAGTACTTTGCAAGTAATTTGATAAAAGTACTCAAATGACATGAGCAAGCGATGAACTTGCCTTTCTTGACCGCAAGATTATGCGGGCAAGGTCTTCGATACGCAATAACTCCAAATTCTGAAATAGCATCATCGTCCGGTAAGGACGATGTTTAAAAGATTGGCAAGGATGCAATAATGCATAAGTATGAGATGCAATCGCTCTAAGCGTGACCTAACCCCGATGATTTAGGATCAGTGAGTTGTAATAATTGGTTTAGGGTGTGTTGCATTTTTAGAGTGATTCACATACAAGGTTCTTATTCAGGTGTGATTTACTTGGTGTTATAAACAGGTAGATAATAAAGCATAAGATTCAATTGAGCACACAAAGAATGATGATTGGCATAATGTTAACAAGTAAAGAACAGTGGTCAGTTTTAGTACTATATGGCATGGTTAATGATTGATTATCATATATTTTAAAAGAATAACTTTTGAAGAACATATAATTTGATAAAGAACAAGTATGGTAATTAGGTTTGTGGTTGCTATAATTTATTCTGGTTCCAGGTAGTTTCTGGAGTAAGTATAAGATGGATCACAACATAGTTGGATTCATCAGCAACTAGGGCTTGTAAGGTTGAGATAAGCCTAGGCATCCTAAGCATTTCATTATACATGGTTGTTATCAAGGTTGGTTTATCTTGATAGTGATAGCTGGCTAGGGTTTATAGGTCCTTATAAGCTGGGTTGATGATGATTCCTTATTTTCTTCAAAAGAATAACTTTTGAAGAACATACTTCTTAATTAATAGGAAGTATTACAATTAAGGTTGAGGTTGTCTTGTATTAGCCATTGGATCTCTAAGTAGAGAATGGTTGGTTCTTAAATAAGATGGTTCATAAGTATCTCACACTAGTAGGTTTTAGTGGAACAGGGTTACTGTAAAGTAAAATGGTAGGTATGGTTGTTTGTTAGGGTTCATCACATTGGTGTGATGCTAAATAGGAATGAATAAGGTTGATACTTTTGATGATAGGAATTAGGGTTTAGACTTAGGTGTTCCTGATTTGATCATCTAAGTTGGATGGGGAGGCATACCTGGAATTCTAATTTATTGGTAATAGGACCCCTACATTTTATGTGAACATGACAAGTATTAAATTGCTAATTATAGTTCTATGGTTCAAAAGGAAGTACATAATATCATGTGATATCTAGGGTTTAGGTTTTAGAATTCATTTAGGGTTCACACATAAAATAGTGGAACTAGGGTTGTATAATTACTACTTAGTTCATAAGTTCATAACTTCATTAATAAAGTTGAAGTTATTGATAACTTTGAAATATTAATATTGGACTTGGTATTTTATTAATTTTCAAGAATTAATAATTAGGTAATTATTAATTAGGGTTTAAATCCCTCTAATAAGGATTTAACAAAATAACAAATAAAGAAAATTACTTTTAATGTTTTCTTTATTCATGTACTGGTTTTTATTTAATTTGAAAAGTTTTTACTAATTATTGAATTTTACTTAAATTTAGAATTTAAAAGAAAATGACTTAAACAATAAGTATTAAATAATTAAATTTTTATAAAAAAATAAAAATTTCATATTATATTTTTATTGGATAGAGTTTTCTTTTCTAATAATTTTGATATCTCATATATATTTTTCTGACTTAAATTGAATTTTCTAAATTCATTTGAAGTTGTAGCAATAATTGGATTTTGAATTAACTCTAAATTACTAAATATACCGGTTGAGTTCTACCCTAAGACGCAGACAGGTGGGGTCTGATCCGAGTCAGCTGCCTCGTTGGCAGTTCACTGGGTCAAACCAATTTTCGGGCCCCACTGCCACGTAGGCCTCACCGACGGCTCAACGCCGGTGAGCCAGTGCACGACGGCGACGCCGTTCTACTGCCTCCCGGGATGTGCTGGTAGGTGTTTCCGCATCCCCTCGGTGTTCTGAGAACGATGGTGGTATAGACGTGTCCGAACGGTCACCGGAGATGGCTCCGGCCAACTCCTCCGCGGCGGCGCAACCCCGGCCACCAAGCTACTGCTAGCTACGCGCGAGTATAAAGCATGATAATGAGCTCCAAGGTTGTGCAAACTCACCTGGATGCTAATGGAGGGCTCAGAGGGATCGAATGGAGACGGAGGCGACGCCAATGTCTACATCTCCGGCGATAACCGCCGGAAGGGAATCGGTCGATTTCATCAATTGAAGCCTCCCCTTCCCGATTCCTTGATACAGGATGCTCAATTCGACGTGGCGGAGATCCTTGTCCACTCCACGGACTCCGGGGTAGTCCCAAACGGTGGCTTCGTGCTCGACTCCGGCGGCAGAACGCGATGGTTTGCGGGAGATAGAGAGGGTTAGAGAGGGATTGGGATGGCGCATAGGGTTTCTAGGTTCACCGTCGTCCCGATGGTACCCTTTATAGCTCCCGGCGAGGTCGATTTCGACGGCGAGCATCGGCGACTTGTGGCCAGGATACGGAGGCGGTTTGAGTTAGGGTTCGGCGCCCGAATCTTGATGATCCTACTGGCCGCGGATTTCACGATCATGTGTTAGGGTTCTGGTACGGTGCTCGCATCCGGCTCGACCTTATCGGCGTCGAGGACGTGGAGTTGGTCGTCGCGGTGGCGGCCAGGCGTTCGAAGCGAAGACGAAGACGGTGTCTTCCTCTCCGTGCGTGGGATTAGACGAAGAGGTATTCTGGGCTGGGAAGTTTTGCTGGCGTGGGCTGCTCCATGGGCTTCTGTTGGCTGCGTGGCCGTCCAGGTAAGCCTGGTAAGGTGTTTCTCCATTTTTTTCTTTTCTGCTTTTATTTTTCAATTTTACATTTTGTTAATTTTAGGTACTGTTTTGAATTCAAACTTGAATTCATTTCTGTTTTGCAGATGTTTATCAATTTGGCTTTCATGAGATCTATTACAAGGAGCATTTTATTCCTGCATTGTGTTGTTTAATAAATATTAAGGATATGTGAGCATTGTCACAATTTTCAATTAGACAAGTAGTTAGGTATTTATTTTAATGTCCCATTTTATTTGGATTGCCACTCCCTTTTGGAATGGTTAGAATTGATAATTTATACTCCAAGAGTTTTACAGGTATCATTAGGACTTGATTTCATAATTGAGGATTTAGTCCCATACATATGAGTTTATGTGAGTAGCTATTTGTTAGGGTTTTATAATTTGTATTATAACCCCTTTTTAAGGTTGTTACTATCTGTTATCACCAGAATTTGACCAAGTCAGAGGTGGGCCGCGATCAAGATGGGTTTGAAGAAATATATATAGAAGGAATACGTGGATCGGCCTTTTATACCAAGTTGGGCTTAATTGCCCGTTTATCTGTAACATATTAGATCGTATCTTAGTTTAGAAGTTAGAATCTTACTCGTGCACGGTTTGGTGCACGCCCACATTAGAAAGTCCGCTGGACTATAAATATGTATCTAGGGTTTATGGAATAAACAACAACCAACGTTCAACCACAAACAAATCTCGGCGCATCGCCAACTCCTTCGTCTCGAGGGTTTCTACCGGTAAGCGTCATGCTGCCTAGATCGCATCTTGCGATCTAGGCAGCACAAGCCTGCCTACGTTGTTCATGCGTTGCTCGTACTGAAGCCTTTTTGATGGCGAGCAACGTAGTTATCTTAGACATGTTAGGGTTAGCATTGTTCTTCATGCTGCATGCTTTCGTAGTGCAACCCTTGCATGTCTAGCCGCCCTTACGCCTATCTTAGGCGTAGGGGCGGCACCCGCTTGATCATAGTTTAGTAGATCTGATCCGTTACGATTGCTCCTTGTTCTACAAGGATTAGTTTAATATCTGCAATAGTTAGGCCTTACAAAGGGGGAGGATCCAGCGGCACGTAGGGTGTCGTTCGTTGGCCCTAAGCAGGATGTTCCGAGGATCAACCTCGTGTTGGTTTTTAGGCCTTGTTTAGGATCGGCTTACGATCACCGTGCGTGGCCGCGAGGCCCAACCTGGAGTAGGACGATCCGATTATGCGGTGAAAACCCCACATCGTCGTAGATCTCATTAGCTTTACCTTGATCAAGCAGGACCACCATATATTCGGACACCTCGTCCGAATCATGGGTGGATCGGCTCTTTGAGCCGATTCACGGGATAACCTCGAGAGCCGATCGAGGCTCGTATTTAACGTTTACGTGTGTGCCCTGCAGGAAACTAAGCGAGGCATCATCCACACCTTCCCGACCAGGTATAGGTCGGGTGGCACGCCCTTGTGATAAACATCGGTGCGTGCGACCGGGAGGCTTTGCGGGCCGTCGCTCGGAGGGACCGGGGCCAGCCGCAGCCCTAGTTGTTCCCGGCTCTACGGTGTTGCCCGTCTCTGCCCGCCAGTGGGTTTCTGACGTCAACACATTCTGGCACGCCCGGTGGGACCGTCGACGACATCCACGACATCGCCATCTACATCCGAGATGGCGGAAGACACTCCGGTCACGTACGCGGATCTGCCCGATGAGCTCAAGAAGAAGCATGACGAGATCAAGGAAACCCTCGAAGCCGAACTCATCGGCTCCTTCCACCGAACCCGCTCCCATGGCGTCAGGTGGAAGGGTTTCACACCTGAAGGCGCGCTCGATGGAGTGGACCTGTCCGCTCCGTCAGAAGAACGCACCAGGTCGCTGCGGCAGGAGATCAACTACATGGTGGCTCATTCGCTGCACCGCCACTCTGAGAGCCTGGTGAACACCTTGGAGCGTGTCGCTCTGCGCGTCGTCCAGGAAATCATGAGTCACCGGTACTCCCCGTCGGGACCAGCTCTGGGGACTTTCAAAGGAGAGATGCCGCTCCAGCCCCAGCCGTTCGCATGGGCAGCACCGGAACTGCCGAACTCAGTGGCATATGTCGTCTACAAGGTTGGTGGTGATCCTAGTGACTACCAATTCCTACCTGAGCCGCCTAAGGAGATCCCGCACGGATACACGTGCGCATACGTGCCAGACTGCAACGCCTGGGCACTCTCGAACCAGGCTGCAATATCAGCGGCCTCTGGAACGGCAGGAGGAACGTCGGGAGCCGATCTCGAGAAGCAATCGTGGCTGGCTAAGTACGCCGCCCCGACAAACCTCCAAAGCCCAGCTCCTGCAGTTGGCTTAGAACCAGAAAAACAAGCATGGCTGGTTAAGTATGCCACCCCGGCGAATCTTCAGGGTTCGACACCTTCAGCCATCACAGCGGATCAGATTTGTGCAATTCTGAAAGACCAGTTCGGCATGATGCCGAAAAGGAAGGCGTTCGGCTACACCAAGCCGTACCCCAACAGCTACGAACTGATCCCTCTGCCACCTAAATATCGGCTCCCAGACTTCACAAAGTTATGTGGATCAGACGGGTCCAGCTCCATCGAGCATGTGAGCCGATATTTGGCACAGCTGGGCACGATCTCAGCGTCAGATGAATTGCGCGTGAGGTTCTTCTCACAGTCCCTCACAGGATCGGCTTTCGGGTGGTACACATCGCTACCACCGAACTCCATCCAAACTTGGAAGCAGTTGGAAGAGCAGTTCCATGAACAGTACCATTCCGAAGCTTCCGAGTCTAGCATTGCCGATCTAGCACAACTACGTCAGAAGCGCGGAGAAACTGTGACAGATTACATCCAGCGCTTCAGGACTCTTAGGAACCGATGCTATTCGGTTCGTATAACTGAAAAGGAAGCAGTCGAGTTGGCGGTAGCAGGCCTTGCAACACAGCTCAAGGACATGGCCTCCCAAGCAGATTATCCCTCGTTGGCGCACGTGGTTCAGAAACTTTCAGCATATGAACAGCGCCACCCGGACCTGTACCAAGACAAGTTCAAGCGTGCAGTAGCCCTGGTCGATGCAGAGGAAGATGAAGTTCCTGAGGGAGACCAAGAAGTAGCAGTGGCTGAGTGGACTCGGGGAGGAACCCCGTGTCCCGCAAATGGGTAAAGCCACCGAGGCCCGCCCAGGGGATTTGATTTTGACGTGACCAAGACTGAGCAAATCTTCGACCTCCTACTCAAGGAAAAGCGAGTTGAAGATACCCGAAGGTCTCAAGTTCCCCACGGCGCAAGAGCTGAATGGAAAGCCATACCGCAAATGGCATAACTCGCTCTCCCATGCCACCAACGACCGCAAGGTGTGGCGTCGGCACATCCAAGCGGCGATAGAGAACGGGCGTCTAATTTTCAACCGATACGCCGGGAAGGTCGATACCCAGCCCTTCCCCGCCGTAAACATGGTGGAGTATGCTTGCCATGCAGGGTGCCGGCCGGGTTTCCTGTGCGATATCAACATGGTAGATCTTGGACACCACGGCGGCAAGGATGGAGATGAGGGCAGCTGCTCTCATAACGAAGAAACAGAGGAAGCCGCTCCACGCGATCGGCTCCGCCAAGACGGCAAGCGCTACGTAACAGAGGGAGAAGTGAAGAACATAAGATATCAGCGACCTCTCTCTGATCACCTCCTCAACAAGTATGTGAGTCAGTACGACCAACGCCGACGGTCCAGCGATGATGATGAAAGGGTTCGTCTGGCTAGAGAAGCCAGAAGACATCGTCGGCATAATCGCGATGAGGAGGAGCACGAGCGTTGTGCCAAGGGAAAGGCAAAGGAGCGAGACGACGAGGACAGGCACTGGGATTGTCCTTTCTTCGAGCACTCGCTGGGATTCAGGAATGAGCCGATTGCCAACAATCGGCAATTGCCCAGAATGCAACCGGAAGAAGAAGGAGGCAGCCAACGTGTCCGTGTTCGAGCGCTTAGGACCTCTCCCGCCACAGAGCAAACGAGCTGAGTCCCCTCGGTTGAAAAATCTCGAAGATTCAGAAGACGAGGGGGAAGAAGAAGAAGACAGGTACCACCGGCCAAGGTGGTGCCCTGACGGACTCAGCCGTTCCCAGAAACGCAGGGTTCAACGATTGCGCGGCCTGGAAGAAGCCGAGAGGTTATACTTGCATACATTGAGGAAGGCAAGGCCTGATCTGGCTGCGAAGGTTCAGCGAACCCTGGATGAAGAGGGTCGTCCACGAAAAATGGAGTGGCGCCCCAAGCAAAGGAAAGCCGATGATGAAACATCGGCTGGCACGAACATGGTGCTCGTTCTTCCGACAAAGCTCGGTGCTCCACGGTTACACGATACATCCAAGGTGGACGACAGCAAGCGCACCAACATGATAAAGTCAGAGATTGGGCTGGTTTTGTCTACCGGCCTGAACGAGTAGCAAGAGCACGTCAAGGAGCAAACATGGCGAGGCTGATCCTTGTGATCGGCCCCAAAAATTTATGAAGGGAACTTACAAAACCTTCACCGAGCAAGCAACGTGGAGGCCGATTCCAGCAATCGGCCAAAATTATCCTCACCCACCATTCTGCCTGGGTTCAACATGTTATCCAACAGAGCCGATACCATCAATTCTCTTGACAGAATCGGCTCGGGGGGGCACCCAGGACACGAGGATATGGGCATTGGAATATGGGGGCCGATGCGCTAGTCGGCCGTACAAAAAAAAACAAATTCTGAAAATTCGAAAATTTTCGAGCACAGCCGATGCAGCAGACATCGACTTAAGGGTATAAAAGCCGATGCATGGCCATCGACTCAAGAGGAGTAACTGTTACGATCAGAGGGTCAATGGAGCACTAATGGAAGAGCTCCTCAATGGAGTAGTCTAAGGGCTTAGATCCTCTCTTCAAGAACAATGCCAGGAGCAGCCTGGACGTGCGGATCAGGTTAAGGATGGATCGCATCAGATCTACCAAAGGAAAGGAGCCGATCTAACTGGCAAGGCGCAGGAAGAACTGAAGAAACTCGGGGGGCAGCTCACCTTGAAGGTTCTCTGCTTGGGGCTACGTCATGAGTTAAGGCTCATGTCGGCACATGCGACTGATTCGCCTTCATTAAGGCTCGGGGGGCAGCTCGCCCTAAAGGTCGTTGCTCTAGGGAGCCGATTTGGTTGGAATCGGCTAGCCCTGCGACACAACTGGTTTGGAGAGCGGTGTTCTGTTACAGAGTCATCAGTTTGGGCATCCAAGACGGTTCCAGGGATCTTTTAAAGTCGCCTGCTCCAAGATCAAGTCGCCAGCTTATTAAGATCGGCTGTGTCATCGTCATCGGCAGAAGCCAGCTAGCTTGGAGGGATGGCTAAATTGGCCTGTCTCGCAGATTATCATGAAACTGATGCGTTACCATCAGTCACTAAACATGGATTAGGCCAACAGTCGACAAACTCAGCGTGAAGAAAAATCGGCGAAATCAAGCTAAGGGAATTCTTCATTAGTATTGGGATTTCTTACAATGGGGAGCCGATTGCTCAAGAAGGGAAGAACAAAAGAAGGGTCTATTGACCAATCTACTACTGCTAGGCCTATACTATTAGATCCTAATCTACGGGCCATCACTGCCCTCATCGTCATCCTCAGAACTCTCATCGGCACTACTGCCGATGGGCTCCTCGTCGCTACTCCCGTAGCCCTCCACGGGGGCTTCATCCCCGTCTTCGTCGTCGCTGCTGTCGTCGTCCCACCACATGCGGAGGCGCTTCGCCGGCGGGTAGCCCTCGAGGGAGTCGTCATCGTCGTCGTCTTCTTCTTCTCCCTCTTCTTCAGAGGTGGGGCAGCCGTCCCAGGAGAACTGGTCGTCCTCGCTTTTTGGCTCCAGTTCCCCATCGGCGAGGAACTGAAGATCTTCATCCCCGCTGGTCAAGGACTTGTCGTCCTCAGACCAAATGGAGGAGGCATGGCTCTCCTCGTCCCAGTCTTCCGGGGCACGAATTTCTGGCGGCGTCTCGCGGGAGGAGTCGGACCCGTAGGAAAACTCGGAGGAAGAGGAAGAAGACATGGCGGCACAAGAGGGTTTTTGGTGCTAATGCGAGGAGGACGAAGGAGACGCAAGCTATTTGGAACAGTTAAATAAAGGGGATATGAGAGAGATTCAATGCCACAGCAGTTTCCGAGGAGATGTTGCCCAACAGGAAAATTTTACGGCCACGTGGAAGAAGTGGAAGGGGCAAGGCATCATGATGGGGATTCTGCGGCAGCTCTACTCTGCCACGACATGACCCGACGAAAGAAAGCGTAATGATTTTGGAAATGTCATTTCCAAAACCAGGGGGCATGTGTTATCACCGGAATTTGACCAAGTCGGAGGTGGGCCGCGATCAAGATGGGTTTGAAGAAATATATATAGAAGGAATACGTGGATCGGCCTTTTATACCAAGTTGGGCTTAATTGCCCGTTTATCTGTAACATATTAGATCGTATCTTAGTTTAGAAGTTAGAATCTTACTCGTGCACGGTTTGGTGCACGCCCACATTAGAAAGTCCGCTGGACTATAAATATGTATCTAGGGTTTATGGAATAAACAACAACCAACGTTCAACCACAAACAAATATCGGCGCATCGCCAACTCCTTCGTCTCGAGGGTTTCTACCGGTAAGCGTCATGCTGCCTAGATCGCATCTTGCGATCTAGGCAGCACAAGCCTGCCTACGTTGTTCATGCGTTGCTCGTATCGAAGCCTTTTTGATGGCGAGCAACGTAGTTATCTTAGACATGTTAGGGTTAGCATTGTTCTTCATGCTGCATGCTTTCGTAGTGCAACCCTTGCATGTCTAGCCGCCCTTACGCCTATCTTAGGCATAGGGGCGGCACCCCGCTTGATCATAGTTTAGTAGATCTGATCCGTTACGATTGCTCCTTGTTCTACAAGGATTAGTTTAATATCTGCAATAGTTAGGCCTTACAAAGGGGGGAGGATCCAGCGGCACGTAGGGTGTCGTTCGTTGGCCCTAAGCAGGATGTTCCGAGGATCAACCTCGTGTTGGTTTTTAGGCCTTGTTTAGGATCGGCTTACGATCACCGTGCGTGGCCGCGAGGCCCAACCCGGAGTAGGACGATCCGATTATGCGGTGAAAACCCCACATCGTCGTAGATCTCAT
This sequence comes from Lolium rigidum, assembly GCF_022539505.1. Taxonomy (NCBI): domain Eukaryota; kingdom Viridiplantae; phylum Streptophyta; class Magnoliopsida; order Poales; family Poaceae; genus Lolium; species Lolium rigidum. The sequence goes on from NC_061514.1 coordinate 238,783,185, forward strand.
TAGCTTTACCTTGATCAATCAGGACCACCATATATTCGGACACCTCGTCTGAATCATGGGTGGATCGGCTCTTTGAGCCGATTCACGGGATAACCTGAGAGCCGATCGAGGCTCGTATTTAACGTTTACGTGTGTGCCCTGCAGGAAACTAAGCGAGGCATCATCCACACCTTCCTGACCAGGTATAGGTCAGGTGGCACGCCCTTGTGATAAACATCGGTGCGTGCGACCAGGAGGCTTTGCGGGCCGTCGCTCAGAGGGACTGGGGCCAGCCGCAGCCCTAGTTGTTCCCGGCTCTACGGTGTTGCCCGTCTCTGCCCGCCAGTGGGTTTCTGACGTCAACACTATCTTGATCTTTGAAAGTACCTAAGGTAGGTATTGTTCCCATCAAGCTTTGATTTTGGTTTATGGGAATAAATGGTTGATACCCACACATGGTTTTAATTAAAGGATTTAGCACTAGGTGTTCTTATGTTTGATGAGTGAAGCATAAGATTTAACTAGTGAGCAATTCTAGGGTTTTAATCATATTCACCTAATGGCAATTGGTTAGACTCTCAATTATGGCCTGGTTTATATTATGATCACCATAGTGATACATAAACTAGTGTTGAGGTATAGTACTAGATTATAGAGATGGAAGGACACCATATTGCAAGTGCTAGGGTTGAATTTCCCCTAACCATGATAAGGTGATGAATGAATGAAAAATAGATGTGCTAGGATTCTACTTGTGATCACCAAGTGGTTCACAAGTTAAGGTTGGGATACAAGCCTAGGGTTGCTTACTAGTTACCTCCCTATGATTTCATGTGGTGAATGATATCTATTTATACTATTAGGGTTTAACTCATCCTCACATGCCTCAAGAGCATGATCATGGATTAAGCATGATCCACTTGTTCTTAATATCTCTACCTCAAGTTCTTAGGGTTTATGATCATCACTCAATTTATAATGATCAAGGTTTGGATTCCTAGGGATCTCTCATTAAATGGGTTCTCTCTTCCATGATCAAGCATGGTATTGATCAATCAAGGTATAGCACTTCTAATTAACCTTCTTGTATGGGACTACTATGGTTGCCTTATTAGTTTATATCCCAAGAGAATGCCTGAGATATTCTGCTAGGATTCTTTTCAAACAATGATGATATGGTCATCTGGTATATGGATAATTCTCTCCCTCAAATTCAGGTGTTGCCTCAACTAGCTTGAGTATAACACCATAGGTTAAGCTCTCTCATTTAAGAACAGTTATTCTAGGGTTTATGGTGTACTCCTAATATTTATTTAGGTAGCTAAGCTAAAGATTCAATTGTCTAACTAAGTTGGTTTATCTCTCTAGGAATGGTCTTGGATGATATCCTAGGGTTTCTCTTAGAGATGATGATCTGAATACTTGGATGTATATCCAAGGTTTAGCTCAAGGTTTGTTATTGCTTCTCTAATGATTGTTATAGAACTCTCACCTCTCTAGGGTTGTATAAAAATATGGAATAGAGAAGGATATATATTTCTTGAGTGGATCTCCTTGTTATTATTCCTATGTTGAAATGGAATGATTACCATGAGGTTCATGGTAGGATCAAGGATTAGTTTAAGACATGGAAAAGATAAGTGAAGAATGGTTTCTCCACTTATTGTTACTTGATTTCCAAATAGATGTATGTTCATATGTTATGGTAAGGATTACCATATTATAATCTTTTATTAGATCAAGCAATTGATCATTAAGTAAAGTGTGGTTGTGATGATTATCAATTCCATTTGATCTAACCCCTTAGATCAAATCTCCTCTACCCAAAACAAGGTTTTAACAAAGTCACATTGAGGTTTATAGCGCTTGACTTGATGAGCTACTTCAATTCCACCAAGGTCAAGTGAAACTTCAGTTACTGTGGCTGTTTTACTTTAAAGCGCGAAAATTCCCCAGATTTTCTATGCATGAATGCAATGCACACATCTGTTTCCTCTATTTTTGTAACCCCAATACCTGGGATATTAGAGTCTCTACCCCTTAAACTAAACTTCGTCCTCGAAGTTTGATCTCTCTCACGTTTCGGAGTGTGGATCTAACTTGTATAGACTACAACTTCTCTCGAACTCCGTGGTGATCTTACTAGATATAATTGAATATATCTCTTGTCCAGATTCTTCCTGGAATCCATTACGGTTTGTCTCTGAACCATGGTTCTTACTTTGATTCTTTGATTTCTTCCAACTCTATATGCTTGTTTCCTTTCTCATTGAAGATTCAATGATTGAGACTTCTTCTGGTGCTGCTAGTCTTATTCGAAGGCTAATTTGATAATAAACTCCTAATTGATAACTAGGTCCTTATTTTACCTTACTACCAAAAGTGCAATAATGGTATTTGGTAAGGTACTAACTATGGAATTGGTCGTGATGGTTTATTTTTCTAATAATGGATTAGACTTATATAGTCCATCCAATCATGGTTTATAGTTGATACCTATAACTGTTTTGGGGTATTTAGGTTCCATGAAAGGAATCATTCTATTAGTCTTTGGTATTGATGTGTTCAATCTTCTTCGGTCTTTGTCCATCTAGAGCTTTATTTGATCTTTGGTATTTTCTTCGTCCAACTTCTTTATGCTTAACTTACTTAAGCTTTCGTACTTCTGAGTAAATACTACTCATTTGCTCAAGTTATAATCCACTTCTTACGTCCTCGAGGTATGAACCTCGGCTTCTGGTCTGACATCCTTCTGAAGGTAGTGTTCGATAATCCTATGAAAATAAGATCGAACTTCCTCTCAGTTCAGACCTTCTTCTACTCTCTTGCTCAAAGTATTGAGTTATTGTACATCCAACTCAATCTTTACTCTACCCCTTAGAGTTTTCTTATGGTCTTTAACTCCTTTTCTTCCAACTATTGGACTTATGATTAGAATAGTTAGTCTAGGTCTAGTTTATGATTTATATTCCTCTAAGGTTTTGCGAAGAAACTTTGTGGTGTATCCACTCAATTGTGGACATCCAATGTGAATCCTTTGACTAAATGTTTATAGATCTAGCTATTTGACTGTCAAGATTTTTATTTGCTCACAAACTTTTGTTGCAACTAATTAAATCGTGGACTATTTGTAATACCAACTAATACCAGTTGTGGTTATTATACCAACTGTGACTATTTGCTATCTAAAAATGGATTCTATTATAGGTTCTGATCAACTGGACGAGACATCTTCTGCTTTATCTGGCAGTATTGATCCTATACCATTTGTGGTCTTCTGATATCGACTATGGTCTTCTTATATGTGCTATAGTTTCATATATCATCTTCCTTCATTCAGGGTTTATTTTGCAAGAAAACCACTAGCTGACACTATGAATATAGTATCCGAAGTGATTTCCCATGCATTCCCTCTTCTATATTGACTATGGATCTGCTTCAGCTTCACCATAATCACCATATTTCTTACCTTCATGCTTCTCATGTACTAAAGTACTCCTCTGTGGAGGTAAAGCATGAATGTTGATTGGCACTTCCTTCCGAGTATTGTGGTTGCTTCCCACAACTTTGTTTCCTTTATCTGATGAACCTTCATCTTGTCTTCAAAATATACCGAATTCGTCACTTCCTCACACGAATACCATTACCCACTAGATCTATAGCATCAAGTAAGAACTTGATATTACAACATGCATTTGCATATCAAGTCTAACCTCATGTATGGATCTATTCAAACAATGAAAATCCATTAAAATCCAAGAAGATTCAGCTTTGTGCTTATAATACACATCATCATAAGCCTGAATATGATTGTTGAGTAAGACTTCTCTAAACATCAGGCTCTGATGTGTAGTATAGAACACCACATAATATAGGTTTATATCGTGATACTTAGCACGAATATAGGGAATTCTACTATTTGTCTCAACCTTTACCTTAATTGCATATTTGCAATGAGATAAATTTGAAACAAAGTGGTCTAGGATAGTTGAAGTTAACCTAATTTTCTTTGGAAGTATTGACTTAGCTTCCATTTTATTGAGGACTATCTCACATGATATGTCTAGGTTCTAACATTGCTACTCTAAACACATACTATGGAAATATAGCTCCTATACTTCCAAGTGTTTATATTATCATAAGACTATGGTCCTGATGTGCTTGGCACACATCACATGGTTTTGGAACACCAATCTTGCACTATTGTTGAACAACTGGCTACTTATTGTTCTTCTCCTAAATATTTATGAGGTTCTATTCCATCACATAATGATTCTCAGGTGAATCTTATATGATTACTATCTCTACCATGGAAGTAGACATATTTTATTCCTATTTCTCGTCCTTACCTCCCATGATTGACTTATCATGGTCTATTCTACCTCATATGACTCATAGTTATTACTTACTATCAATTGTTTCACATGTATAGATAATTTTCCTTACTCAATACTTAACTTGGTCTACATCTTCTATTAGGATATCTTAATTACCTTCATCAATTGATATAACTCCTATTACATGTCTGGATAACTCTTACTTAATCATAACATATGTTGGTACACATCTTCCACTAGGATAACTTCCTTATGGTTGTATCCTCTCTTTGGACTACCATGTATTGTATACCAACTGTGGTCTACTCATAATTATTTTAGGGTCTTAAGAGTATCCTACATAATTTGAGATTAGCTAGCTAACATTACTTAGGAAATATAGGTAAGAAATGTTGACTCAAGTGTGTCAGGATTATTCTCAGGTGAATATCCATCTCAAGTCATAAAAATATTTGGTTTACCTAGGACAACTTCCTATAGACACTACCAATCCTATAGGTCTCCTTTAAAGGGTTTTAATCCTAAGGTCAAAGCATTTGCTCGATACCAACCGTGGAGACCCGGCATACCACCTGCATGGTGTAGTATGCAAGTCCGATATAACACCAATGAAACACCGTTCCACTAGTATTATATCGCTCGAGTGGTACAACAGAAACATATGCGGGTCCAAGGCATGTCTATAGAATTACAACATTGATTCTATTACATAAGATCAGCACAGACCTCCTACTTTACAATGAGGTAAATCTGCAAATAAACTCCAGAAGAACGACTCGTAGTCTAATCCTATCACGAACTCTATTTGTAGAGTATTTGACTAGCTATAGAGGCTAAGCATAGATTCTAGCTAAGTAGGAGCTAGGTTGAGGAAGCTAGTTCCTTTCTACTGCTAATCTAGGTTTTCTCCTTGTTGAATGACGTATCTGACTCCGCTGACAGGGTCCTGTCTCGTGAAGTAGTTGTTGGCTCCATGGTCTTCGAGTTGCACTGTAGATCCTCCTTCGATGCCTTCATATCTAAGTAGGGGATTTAAGAGTGGGATGAGTACGAGCGTACTCAACAAGTTCATTATAGGAAAGAGGTGTTTAATGCACTAGCTACAGCATTAGACCAGAAAGTCTAATACCAATGCAAGTTTTCGTAACCATTTCTTCAAAAGATTGCTTTTATTCAGAAGAACTATGTCCGTCAGCCTTCACCGGTTTACTAGAACTTCATGGAGCTCCTTTCCGGCCGCGTTCGCAGTTCCATATCCCGGAACGAGGAGTGACAGGTCACGGTTCTTTACACTCTGCAGAGGTGTGTTGCTTTACCCATAAGAGATCTTAACCTTGGTGCCAACCGAGCCGCGAGCTCGTCCACACTTCCTATGGTGTGAGACCCGGTATAAGGTCTAGCCAATCATGTTCCTCCGCTACCTCGAACACCCACCCTTTGTTGCATACCCCGACCCCGGGTCCTCGCCGGTCCCACTCACAGGTGGACCCCGACCACGACAACAGTTTGGGACTCGTTAACCAAACTCCTTCGCCGGTAGCTGCAACCCATCATAGACCACATTACCGTGGGGAATTAGAAGGGGATCCCCACCCTCAAGTTGTTCCGCAAGCGAGCAACCGCTACGGTAAGCAACAGCTATACCGTGGGGAATTAGAAGGGGCTCCCCACCCTCAAGTTGCTCCGCAAGACACAACTGCTACGGTAAGCGCATCCGTTGATGAACGAGAGGTGGAAACACTTTTGACTACTCCGTCCCACTCCGGATCTTATGGTTAACACGGGTATTACGGCACAACAATCACTGGCGACATTTGTTGTTTAATCCTAGATGGATATTAACCCTTGCAATGGAACCTCCACCATATCAACACAATCCATGGTTCCATTGCCCACCACATAGTCATATTCATAGTTATGAAAGTAGTGGTTTTGGTTTTTATGCAATCGTGATAACCATAGTACTTTGCAAGTAATTTGATAAAAGTACTCAAATGACATGAGCAAGCGATGAACTTGCCTTTCTTGACTCGCAAGATTATGCAGGCAAGGTCTTCGATACGCAATAACTCCAAATTCTGAAATAGCATCATCGTCCGGTAAGGACGATGTTTAAAAGATTGGCAAGGATGCAATAATGCATAAGTATGAGATGCAATCGCTCTAAGCGTGACCTAACCCCGATGATTTAGGATCAGTGAGTTGTAATAATTGGTTTAGGGTGTGTTGCATTTTTAGAGTGATTCACATACAAGGTTCTTATTCAGGTGTGATTTACTTGGTATTATAAACAGGTAGATAATAAAGCATAATATTCAATTGAGCACACAAAGAATGATGATTGGCATAATGTTAACAAGTAAAGAACAGTGGTCAGTTTTAGTACTATATGGCATGGTTAATGATTGATTATCATATACTTTAAAAGAATAACTTTTGAAGAACATATAATTTGATAAAGAACAAGTATGGTAATTAGGTTTGTGGTTGCTATAATTTATTCTGGTTCCAGGTAGTTTCTGGAGTAAGTATAAGATGGATCACAACATAGTTGGATTCATCAGCAACTAGGGCTTGTAAGGTTGAGATAAGCCTAGGCATCCTAAGCATTTCATTATACATGGTTGTTATCAAGGTTGGTTTATCTTGATAGTGATAGCTGGCTAGGGTTTATAGGTCCTTATAAGCTGGGTTGATGATGATTCCTTATTTTCTTCAAAAGAATAACTTTTGAAGAGCATACTTCTTAATTAATAGGAAGTATTACAATTAAGGTTGAGGTTGTCTTGTATTAGCCATTGGATCTCTAAGTAGAGAATGGTTGGTTCTTAAATAAGATGGTTCATAAGTATCTCACACTAGTAGGTTTTAGTGGAACAGGGTTCTGTAAAGTAAAATGGTAGGTATGGTTGCTGTTAGGGTTCATCACATTGGTGTGATGCTAAATAGGAATGAATAAGGTTGATACTTTTGATGATAGGAATTAGGGTTTAGACTTAGGTGTTCCTGATTTGATCATCTAAGTTGGATGGGGAGGCATACCTGGAATTCTAATTTATTGGTAATAGGACCCCTACATTTTATGTGAACATGACAAGTATTAAATTGCTAATTATAGTTCTATGGTTCAAAAGGAAGTACATAATATCATGTGATATCTAGGGTTTAGGTTTTAGAATTCATTTAGGGTTCACACATAAAATAGTGGAACTAGGGTTGTATAATTACTACTTAGTTCATAAGTTCATAACTTCATTAATAAAGTTGAAGTTATTGATAACTTTGAAATATTAATATTGGACTTGGTATTTTATTAATTTTCAAGAATTAATAATTAGGTAATTATTAATTAGGGTTTAAATCCCTCTAATAAGGATTTAACAAAATAACAAATAAAGAAAATTACTTTTAATGTTTTCTTTATTCATGTACTGGTTTTTATTTAATTTGAAAAGTTTTTACTAATTATTGAATTTTACTTAAATTTAGAATTTAAAAGAAAATGACTTAAACAATAAGTATTAAATAATTAAATTTTTATAAAAAAATAAAAATTTCATATTATATTT
>NC_061514.1:238791169-238801628 GCF_022539505.1 Lolium rigidum
GGTCTTCGTTACGCAATAATTCCAAATTCTGAAATAGCATCATCGTCCGGTAAGGACGATGTTTAAAAGATTGGCAAGGATGCAATAATGCATAAGTATGAGATGCAATCGCCCTAAGCGTGACCTAACCCCGATGATTTAGGATCAGTGAGTTGTAATGATTGGTTTAGGGTGTGTTGCACTTTTAAAGTGATTCACATACAAGGTTCTTATTCAGGTGTTATTTACTTGGTATTATAAACAGGTAGATAATAAAGCATAATAATCAATTGAGCACACAAAGAATGATTATTGACATAATGTTTACAAGTAAAGAACAGTGGTCAGTTTTTGTACTATATGGCATGGTTAATGATTATTTATCATATACTTTAAAACAATAACTTTTGAAGAACATGTTCTTTAATAAAGAATAAGTAGGATAATTAGGTTGAGGGGTTTCTATGGTTGACTATGGTTTCATTTAGTTTCTAGAGTAAGTATTAGATGGATCACAACCTAGTTGGATTCATCAGCTACTAGGCTTGTATTGTTGAATTAAGTCTAAACATCTTAACTACCAATAGTTGTTGTCAAGGTGGTATATCTTGTTGGTGATACCAGGCTAGGGTTTGTAGGTCCATATAAGCAGGGTTGATGATGATTCTTTATTTAATTCAAAAGAATAACTTTTGAAGAACATACTTCTTAGGTAATAAGAAGTATATCAATTAGGGTTGAGTTTGTCTAGTTTTTGTTATTGAATTCACTAAGTAAGGAATGGTGGTTTTCTAAATAGGATGTTTAATAATTATCTCACACTAATAGGGTTTAGTGGAACAGGGTTATGTAAGGTAAAATAGTAGGTATGGTTGTTGTTAGGGTTCATCACAATGGTGTGATGATAATTAAAGTTACTTAAAGATGATAATTCTAAGGATATGAGCTAGGGATTTCATTTGGTTGACCCTATTTGATCAACCATGTTGGATAGGGATGCATATATGGGATACTAAATGATTGATAAAAGAGCTCCCACATTTTATGTGGGCATAACAAGTATTAATTGCTAATCATGGTTTAGTGGATCAGAAGTAAGTACATGATCACATATTCTAACCTAAGGTTTAGGTTTAGAAGCAATTTAGGTTTCACATGTAATAATGGAACTGGTTTTCTATGGAGTTAGGATTTTAGGGTATCACATGGAATGATGAATTCCTGTTTTTCTACCATATGGAACTAGGGTTTTCTAGTTACCCTATAATCCTTGGATTAAGAACTTCATTAATAAAGTTGAAGTTATTAATAACTTCAGAATAAAATAATATTCAATTTGGCTTTTTATTATTTTTAAATAATTTACTAATTAGAGTAATTATTAATTAGGGTTTATATTTCCCTAATAATGATTTAATGGGATAGCAAATAAAGAAAATTAGTGTTCATGTTTTCTTTATTTGCTTACTGGTTTTATTTAATTTATAAATGGTTTCTTAATTTCTGAATTTTTAATTGTATTTAGAATTAAAGGAAAAGGCTTAATTAACCAGTAATAAATAATTGAATTTTTATTAAAAATAAAAATTTCATTTTATATTTTTATTGGATAGAGTTTTCTTTTCTAAGAATTTTGATATCTTATTTTAATTTTTCTGAGTTAATATGAATTTTCTATAAATTTGCAAAGTTGCAGTAATTAATGAATTTGAAATTAAAAACCTGAAATGACTAAACCTACCCGGACAGAACACACCCACAGTCTATGACTGGTGGGGTCTGTCCACCTCACCCGCCACGTGGGATTTGAACGAGTCAAAATCACCACGGTGGCGAGGAGGTCTCTGGCCGGCGGGAACTGGCGATGGTCGCCGGCGTTACGCTCACCCCGCGGCCAAACCAACTACACCACGAGACTTAGCACGATGCGGTGATTCGAACAGTACTAGCGCCGCCCCGATTTGGTCACCGGAGCAACCACGACGGAGAGGCCCGAGCGGCAGCGCTCGCAGGTGACTGGTGCTACGGCGATGCTGGGCATGAACGAGAGGGCTAGGATGCGCAGGAGGTTCAGGGACTCACCCACGAACACGAAGGGCTTGTCGGCGAGGCGAGGGGACATCGGCATCGCCGGAATTGCCAGCTCCGGCCGACGGGGAGTTGAGGTCGTCGGCGCCGATTTCGGTCACGGCGGCCCGATTCCTCCTGCAGGATGAACAAGTCGACCATGGCGGTTCCAATGGTAGCTACGGCGAGGCTCGGGGTGGTCTCCACCGGCGGCGCTTGAGGTCACCGGTGCGGCAGGGTTTCGGCAAGAGGGGAGAAATGGAGCAAGGAGGAAGAAAACCGAAGCTAGGTGTCGATCAGAAGCTTTTATACGACGCAGGTAGACGCCTCGTCACGTCGTCGAGCCAGGGGAGGCTGCCAGCGCGAGGGAGAAGGGAGGCACGTCTCTGTGCTGTCCTCCATGCGAGGAAGGGGATGAGGACGACCCCCTCCTCCGTTTTTTTTAGGCGAAGGGGTATGGGCTAGGTTTGGGCCGTGCTGGGCTTGAGGTTGCTGGGCTGCTCTGCAGGCTTCTGCTGGGCTGCTGCGGCCTATTCAGGTAATCACCTCTTTTCTCTCTTTTTCTTTTCTCTTATTTTATTTTCTGGTTTGTATTTTCTATTTAATTCTGGTTTGTATTTCCCTTTTGTTTTGCAGGATTTTAAATGTGTGAATCCCTTTGGAGTTTACAAAGATACTATTGTAAATATAAGGGCTTTAAAATATTTCATATGTGTAGTGACACCCTTTTTTATTAAATGTTAATAGAGATTGAAAATGGCAATTATATAGTCCTAATTGCCAACATCAATTTAGGTGATCCAAACTATTTTTCAAGAGGTTCTTCTAAGTACCTATTGATAGTTAAGTTTTTATAGTTATCTTTTGTTACATTGCACTAAACAATTTACAAGGCATAGCTTATTATCTAGTTTCTTATTTGAGCATATGATCTCATAACATTATTTCATGTGCTCATGGTGGTTATTGATTTGGAGAATTGTTTAAGGTTATTTTAAAGTATTATTGTCATCTTTTAAACCCTTAGTTTAATATGGTTAAGGTGGATCTCATCTCCCTCATGAGACTTTTATTTATATGGAAACACTAGTTAGTTGCACCCACATAGGCATGGCTTGTGAGATATGTTAAATTGCTATCTTGTTTCATTTCGAGTTGGTTAAATAGTTCCCTTGCTCATATCTGAGCTTAAGCATAGTTTTAGGATTATACTAGCAATTCCCATGTGATGCACAAACTAGGGTTGAGATATAATGCTAGGTTGTAGATATGAGATGACACCATGTTGCATTGGCTAGGTTTGCTCTCCCCAATGCATAATAAATGGTTACTTGCTTAATATTTCCTGTGCTCCTTTAGTTACTAAGGATCCGGGAAGTGGTTTTATCTTCTACCAATTAACTTCTATTATTAACCTCACTTTATCATTAAAGTAACTACAGTGGTTATAGTTCTTTTTATAGTTAACTTTGGTCATATGGATTGATGATTTCTCACCATATAAAGTACGGAGTTTCACTCTAAAGCTTTCTTAGATGAAGAACAAGTGGAATGTATGTGTGGTAGAATTCTACTTGTGATCACCAAGTGGTTCACAAGTTAAGGTTTAGGATATAAGCCTATTGTTGCATACTAATGATCTCCCCATGATTTCATGTGGTGAATGATATCTACTTATCCTATTAGGGTTTAACTTATCCTCACATTTCTCAAGGGCATGATCATGGTTTAGGCATGATCAACTTGTTCTTAATATCTTTACCTCAAGTTCTTAGGGTTTATGATCATTACTCAATTTTATAATGATCAAGGTTTGGCTTCCTAAGGTATCTCTCCTGAGTTAAGTTTCTTACTTCTAAGATCAATTATTGTCTTTATTAACTAAGGTATAATATCTCTCTTATAGTTTCTTGGGTGAACATGGCTGTGGTTATTTCAATAGGTTATATCCCAGGAAAATGCCTGAGATATTCTGTTAGGGTTCTACTTAGACAATGTTGATATTATCATCTGGGTATATGGATAGTTCTTTCCTTCAAACTCAAGTGTTGCCTCAACTAACTTGAGTGTAGTACCAAAGCTTGAGCTCTCTCATATAGGAATGGTGATTCTAGGGTTTATGGGGTATTCACAATATCTCATTAGGTATTTAGTCTAAAACTCCACTTGGCTATCTTGGTTGAATTAATCTCCTCCTTTCCTTATCAATCCATGGATATAATCTTATTCCATGTGGTATTAGGTTGTCTCATCATTCCAAGATAAAATGGTTAATCTCCTAATATTTTAGTTCAAAGGTTGTCCTTTATTCTTAAATGGGTAAAGCTAAGATTGGTATGAGTGGTCTCTCTCTTATTTGGGAAGGACTTGAATAATCCTCTAGGGTTCCTCTTGAATATGATGATTTGAATACTTGGATGTATATCCAAGGTTTAGTTCAAGGTTTATCATTGATCCTCTAATAAGTAGTATAGAAGTCTCACTTCTCTAGGTTTGATGCTTACTATTTGGAATAGAGAAGGATATATATTTCTAGAGTTGATCTCATTGTCATGTTTTCAAGAATGTAGTAAAATGAATACCATGAGGTTCATGGTAGGATCATGGATTAGTTTTAAGACATGGAGAAGATAAGTGAAGAATAGTTTCTCCAGTTATTGTTACTTGATTTCCAATTAAATGGATGTTCATATGTTATGGCAAGGAATATTATGTTGTGATCTTTAATAAGATCAAGTAGTTGATCATTGAGTAAGGTGTTGTTGTGTTGATTATTAGTTCCATTTGATCTAACCCCTTAGATCAAATCATCTCTACCCAAAACAAGGTTTAACAAAGTCACATTGAGGTTTATAGCGCTTGACTTGATGAGCTAGTTCAAGTCCACCAAGATCAAGTGAAACTTCAGTTACTGTGACTGTTTTACTTTAAAGCGCGAAAATTCCCCAGATTTTCTATGCATGAATGCAATGCACACATCTGTTTCCTCTAAATTTGTAACCCCATTACCTGGGATATTACAACGCCCCTCACATCGGCGCCACACATGGAAGTGTGGCGCCCGTCCCTGCGGCGCCACTCTCCTAGCCGACGTGGCGTCCTCGACGCTGAGCTGGTGCGACGATCCGACGTGGCAGGATGTGTGGCGCCGCTCCCATTAGCGCCACACATGCACTTGTAATTGCCCAAAACATACTGTAAGACAAATCTTCTGGGACTTAGCCGTTTGGCGAGCCTCTATGTGTGCCACGGGCGCTACTCTTCACAGTGTGGCGCCGATGCCACGGGCGCCACACATCCACTTAAGTGTGGTGCCCGCGCCCGCCCCCAGCCTGACCCTCTTCTTCTTCTCTCTTCTCTGTTTCTTCAAGACTCCAAGGCGGCCGGCGGTTCCTCCTCCTCCTCCCCCCCTCTCCCCCCAACAAATCGACAACAAATTCGTCAGATCTGACCGGCCAATCTCTTCCCCATCCATTCCTCAAGGTAATCCCCTTCGAATCCCTCACATTCATCCACTAATTTCATAGATCTTGCTAGATTTGTACATGAACCCTAGACATGGAAACTAGATTTGAAATGGCTATGTATGTGTTGAAATGGCTATGTATGTGTTGAATGTGTATGTGTAGGAACCCTAGATATGTATGTATCCTAGATTTGTGGAGGAACCCTAGACATCAAATTTCGTGAATATGTATGTGTAGGCTAGATATGTATGTATCCATATTTGTGTTACATATGACCATTATTTGTGATGGAATAACTCATATTTGTGATGGAATAACTCATATTTGTTAGGAATGGCTCATAATATGCTTTTTTATCCCTAGATATGTATGTATATGTATGTATGTGATGTGTGTGTGATGGCTTATTTGGATATATTCTCATGTATGTAGAGGAGAGGAGAACGGATCTTCACCCTTTGAAGATTCGTTACCATGGCACAGTGGATATAGCGTATGACGAGAGGTACACGGAGTTCATCGTGCCTACCGGTCTTCTCCCGTTCATATCGCTTGTAAGCCGTGGGGGGCCGAACATGAACGCCGCGGCACTCACCGCCCTTGTCGACCGGTGGAGGCCGGAGACGCACACCTTCCACTTGAGGGCCGGCGAGATGACCCCTACTCTTCAGGATGTTTCCATGATCCTTGGACTTCCTATTCAGGGCGAGCCACTGTGTATGAACACAGCTTCTGATGGGTGGCGCCAGCAGATGGAGGCGCTTATTGGCATGGCTCCTCCGGCGCCAGCAAATCCAAAGGAGAGAGCTCCCGCCGGCGCAGCTTTCTCTTGGATTAGGCTTAACTTTGGAGAATGCCCGGAAGGGGCCAACGAGGACACTATCAAGACATACACCCGAGTGTACTTGTGGTACATGATTTCGAGGACTCTCTTTCCTGACAGTGGTGGGAAGTTGGACCATTGGTGTTGGCTGAAGGCGCTTACGGTGTTGGAGCACCGGTGGAGTTGGGGAACAGCGGCACTTGCCTACCTCCACCGGCAGGTGAAGATTTGTTGCATGTACTATTCTTCTATAGTAGGTTGCCTACATCTACCTCTAACCAAATGTCTTATGTACGCAGTTGGATGAAGCTTGTCGCAGGACTGGGAGCGGCGGTATTGGTGGATGCTTGCTCCTACTTTCCGTATGGAGCTGGGACCGCCTATCAGTTGGGCGGCCCAGGGTACTCACAGAGAGGCCATGGCCTCATCACCCGAACAACCCTGATCGGGAGCCGACTTGGGCATACCTTTGGGACAATGTCTCCGAGATGACGAGCGATCCAAAGATCATGTACATGCACTACACTGAGGAGTTGGACACTCTTACCGCTGAGCAGGTAACCGATCACTCTTTTGCAATCCGAGTTCATAAATTCTATTGGCATGTTCTAAATTCTGAAATATTTGTATGGTGCAGGTGGATTGGGAGCCATATGGTACCTACTACCGTATTGGCGCGGCGATGACTGACCTCAACCACAAGTGCACGGAGGAGGCGCGGTTCTGGGGTATGCGCTGCCCACTCATATGCATGTGGCTTGTTGAATACCACCAGCCGCACAGAGTGATGAGACAGTTTCGGCTGTATCAGGAGTGCCCACCTCAGTGGCAAGACACGGACCAAGCGCTTCATAGGTAAACTTCCGGAATCATGCGATGGAAGTTTCTTGATTGAAGAGGTAGAATCTAACTTCTTGATTCTTGCAGGCTTGATTGGCAGCGGCAGAGGAAGATCACAAATTGTCCTGTCCATCATAGCGGCCACGTCACAGCGTTCCAACACTGTTTGGAAGCGATACAGAATGCTGGCCCTGTGGAGATTGTGCCTCACGACTTGGCCGCTTTCAACAACTATCTCCAGTGGTTTCATCAAAACACGCGTATCGAGTTAGTGAAACACGCGTATGATGATGACATCTTGAACGACCCCATCGAGTTCGATGAGGTTGCGCAAAGCCAGCACGACACCTATGCTCGCAGAGGAAGATCGACTTCTATTGCTTCCGAGCTGAACTTCGTGGTAATGTATTCTCTCGTTAGCTAGTACATCATCTACATTGGCATGTGATCGCTCAAATTTTGTATAATATGTTTGTCGCAGCGGTCCGAGATCCAAAAAACAGCTGAGGAGTGCGAGGTTGTTTGGGATCAGAGCCATACAGATGAGAAGCCTACCGGACCGATGCGGCTTTTCATTAAGGTATGGTCGCCAACATTCAATGTAAGCTAGTGTGTTCCTGTGGTGGCTTTGTAACCATGACTTTCATGACGCAGAACACTGCACGAAAGATGCGGCGGTTAGCCAACTTGCTAGGTTGCCGCGACACCGAAATTGCGGCTACATCCTCTTCTGAAGAAGCGCAGGTATGGACTATTTTGTTCCTGTCAAACATGTGCTTACTAGTTTCAACTTTTGTAATCTCATGTGTTCATGTTTGTGAAGATTCCTGACGATGAGGAAATTTTGAGTCAAAGCATTAGTCGCGGCAAGAAGCAAGCCACACGGCCAGCTTACCAGTTGAAGCCAAGGGGCAAGGCTCCAAACCGGTACACTCCGGAAGATTATGTCAACCCAGAAAAGAAGGTTGTCATTGAGGAGGATGAGGCGCTGCCGCGGAGATCATCTTTGAGGAGGATGAGGAACGATGAGCCGTTATCTTCAGAGGAGGAGGAGCATGAGGAGCAAAAGGAGCAGCAGGAGGAGGAGGAGCAGCAGCAACAAGAGCCACGGCAGCGGACGAAAAGGATGGCCGTCCGGAAGCAGCCCGTGAGGACGGCACGTCGAGGACGAAACTAGGATTTGCTACGTGTTGTTGTGAACTCTATCTTCATAAGTATCGTGTTGTGAACTATATGTCATTTCGAACCATGTCTATTGTTGCTACGTGTTGTTTCAATCTATGTGCTACGATGTGAGCTATGATGTGTTATATGTGTATGTTCTATGTGTATGAAATTGGTACTGTTGTGTTGAAATGTTGTGTTAAAAACTGGTTAACTAAGGCAAGAATTTACATGGTTTTAACACAAGTCAACAAGTGGCGCCCCTCGAGCTGGCGCCACACCTCACTATGTGGCGCCCACGACATCGGCGCCACATAAGTTGTTTATATGTCGAAAACATCCAGGGGCTCCGGACGTTTGGGACTTAGCCGTTTTGGCGAGGCTCAATGTGTGGCGTCCGTGGCATCGGCGCCACACTGTGAAGAGTGGCGCACGTGGCATCGGCGCCACACATAGAGGCTCGCCAAATGGCTAAGTCCCAGACGCTTTGTCTTACAGTATGTTTTGGGCAATTACAAGTGCATGTGTGGCGCCGATAGGAGCGGCGCCACACATCCTGCCACGTCGGATTGTCGCACCAGCTCAGCGTCGAGGGCGCCACGTCGGCTAGGAGAGTGGCGCTGTAGGGACGGGCGCCACACTGTCATGTGTGGCGCCGATGTGCGGGGCGCCACACAAAAGGGTTAGATGGGTGAAATAGTTTGCCCGGAGGGTCAGTCTGTGCTATAGTTGCAACAAATGGTTATTTTTGTGTAAATCGCCTGTTGGTGTGTGCGCCGTCAGAGTAGAGGGAGATTCGACGTGTGCTAGAGCAAGTCAATTCGCTCCCTAAAGCGTTTCCAAATCATGCCGGATTGAACGTTTAGGGGACGTATTTTATTAGTGCCATTGGGGGTCGCTCCCAGTCGCGTCCCCCAAACGCTGACCCCAAACATTAAATAAGGGTGTTTGAAAACATAGTCAATTATTACATATAGCATACAAATAAATATGTTTGCGAAGATTGTTTTCAAATTAAAATACAACGAACAGTAAAACAACAAATAAATAGGGCTAGATCAATGTGCCGCAGCATTTCCTTTGATCGTCCACAAATGCTCAACGAGATCAGCTTTAAGTTGATCGTGAACATTGTTATCACAGATCTCTGCGTGCATGGCTAGAAAATCAGCAAAATCTGCAGGCAATTCATGATCAACCTCCGCAAATGGGCCTTGACACTCATAGGGACCAACATGTGATCTGGCCTGATTCTTGCGGTCATCCTCCATGATCATGTTGTGCATGATCACACAAGCCTGCATCACCTCCCATATTTGATCGTGAGACCAGCTTAGAGTAGGGTACCGAACAATTGCAAATTGAGCTTGAAGCACACCAAATGCCCGCTCGACATCCTTCCTGCAAGCCTCCTGTCGTGTAGCAAAGTGGGAATTCTTCTGACCTGATGGATTCGAGATTGTTTTGACAAAAGTGGCCAATTCTGGATATATACCATCGACTACCTTCGCATGAGTGAGTCTACTGCCATTGAGTGCATGTACAAGTTTTGCCGAGCTGTGGTGGGAAAGAACTCCCACCACAGCTCGGCAAAACTTGTACATGCACTCAATGGCAGTAGACTCACTCATGCGAAGGTAGTCGTCCTGTGTATCGGCAGGTGCTCCGTACGCAAGCATCCTCATGGCGGCGGTGCACTTCTGAATCGACGAGAACCTGACATCGCCTACAGCGTCGTGGTTGAGATTGAAGTAGGGGTCGAACTCTCGAACGCCGTGGAGGATATTCATGAACAGACCCTTGCTCATCCTATACCGGCGCCGAAAATTGTCGGCATGTGTTGCGTCATTGATGTCTACGGGAGCTTCTATTCTTGTAGACAGTGTTGGGCCTCCAAGAGCAGAGGTTTGTAGAACAGCAGCAGTTTTCCCTTAAGTGGATCACCCAAGGTTTATTGAACTCAGGGAGGAAGAGGTCAAAGATATCCCTCTCAAGCAACCCTGCAACCTCAAAGCAAGAAGTCTCTTGTGTCCCCAACACACCTAATACACTTGTCAGATGTATAGGTGCACTAGTTCGGCGAAGAGATAGTGAAATACAAGTAATATGGATGGATATG
>NC_061514.1:238801728-238900145 GCF_022539505.1 Lolium rigidum
GGAGATTTACCACTCATTTAATGGTTAGAGCATGCATAATGTTAGAGAAGAACATTGGGCCGCTAACTAAAGCCATGAATCCATGGTGGAAGTTTCAGTTTTGGACATATATCCTCAATCTCATATGAGAACATTAATTGTTGCTACATGCTTATGCATTAAAGAGGAGTCCATTATCTCGTTGTCTATGTTGTCCCGGTATGGATGTCTAAGTTGAGAATAATCAAAAGCGAGAAATCCAAATGCGAGCTTTCTCCTTAGACCTTTGTACAGTGCGGCATAGAGGTACCCCTTTGTGACACTTGGTTAAAACATGTGTATTGCGATGACAATCCCGGTAATCCAAGCTAATTAGGACAAGGTGCGGCACTATTAGTATACTATGCATGAGGCTTGCAACTTGTAAGATATAATTTACATGATACATATGCTTTATTACTACCGTTGACAAAATTGTTTCTTGTTTTCAAAACCAAAGCTCTAGCACAAATATAGCAATCAATGCTTTCCTCTGCGAAGGGCCTTTCTTTACTTTTATGTTGAGTCAGTTCACCTATCTCTCTCCACCTCAAGAAGCAAACACTTGTGTGAACTGTGCATTGATTCCTACATACTTGCATATTGCACTTGTTATATTACTTTACATTGACAATATCCATGAGATATACATGTTATAAGTTGAAAGCAACCGCTGAAACTTAATCTTCCTTTGTGTTGCTTCAATACCTTTACTTTGATTTATTGCTTTATGAGTTAACTCTTATGCAAGACTTATTGATGCTTGTCTTGAAAGTACTATTCATGAAAAGTCTTTGCTTTATGATTCATTTGTTTACTCATGTCATTACCATTGTTTTGATCGCTGCATTCATTACATATGCTTACAATAGTATGATCAAGGTTATGATGGCATGTCACTCCAGTAAATTATCTTTGTTATCGTTTACCTGCTCGGGACGAGCAGAACTAAGCTTGGGGATGCCGATACGTCTCCGACGTATCGATAATTTCTTATGTTCCATGCCACATTATTGATGATATCTACATGTTTTATG
The DNA here is from genome assembly GCF_022539505.1 of Lolium rigidum. Taxonomy (NCBI): domain Eukaryota; kingdom Viridiplantae; phylum Streptophyta; class Magnoliopsida; order Poales; family Poaceae; genus Lolium; species Lolium rigidum. The sequence goes on from NC_061514.1 coordinate 238,802,784, forward strand.
CATACTTTATGTCATATTTATGCATTTTCCGACACTAACCTATTAACGAGATGCCGAAGAGCCAGTTGTTGTTTTCTGCTGTTTTTGGTTTCAGAAAATCCTAGTAAGGAAATATTCTCGGAATTGGACGAAATCAACGCCCGGGGGCCTATTTTTCCACGAAGCTTCCGTAAGACCGAGAGGACTTACGAAGTGGGGCCACGAGGCGATGCCACACTAGGGCAGCGCGGCCTGGGCCCTTGGCCGCGCCGGCCTAGTGTGTGGGGCCCTCGTGTGGCCCTCCGACTTGCCCTTCCGCCTACATATAGCCTTCGTCGCGAAACCCCCAAGCATCGAGAGCCACGATACGGAAAACCTTCCGCAGACGCCGCCGCCGCCAATCCCATCTCGGGGATTCGGAGATCGCCTCCGGCACCCCGCCGGAGAGGGGAATCATCTCCCGGAGGACTCTTCACCGCCATGGTCGCCTCCGGAGTGATGAGTGAGTAGTTCACCCCTGGACTATGGGTCCATAGCAGTAGCTAGATGGTCGTCTTCTCCTCATTGTGCTTCATTGTCGGATCTTGTGAGCTGCCTAACATGATCAAGATCATCTATCTGTAATGCTATATGTTGTGTTTGTTGGGATCCGATGGATAGAGAATACTATGTTATGTTGATTATCAATCTATTACCTATGTGTTGTTTATGATCTTGCATGCTCTCCGTTATTAGTAGAGGCTCCGGCCAAGTTTTTACTCTTAACTCCAAGAGGGAGTATTTATGCTCGATAGTGGGTTCATGCCTCCATTAAATCTGGGACAGTGACAGAAAGTTCTAAGGTTGTGGATGTGCTGTTGCCACTAGGGATAAAACATTGATGCTATGTCCGAGGATGTAGTTATTGATTACGTAATGGCTTCAGAAACCCACTGGCGGGCAGCGACTGGCAACACAGTAGAGCCGGGAACAACTAGGGCTGCGGCTGGCCCCAGTCCCTCAGAGCGACGGCCCGCAAAGCCTCCTGGTCACACGTCCGATGCTATCGCAAGGGCGTGCCACCTGACCTATACCCGGTCGTGAAGGTGTTGGATGATGCCTCGCTTAGTTTCCTGCATGGCATACACGTAAACATTAAATACGAGCCTCGATCGGCTCTCGAGTTATCTCCGTGAATCGGCTCAAAGAGCCGATCCACCCATGATTCGATACAAGGTGTCCGAATATATGGTGGTCCCGCTTGATCAAGATAAAGTTAATGCGATCTACGACGATTTAGGGTTTTCACCGCATAATCGGATCATCCTACTCACGATTGGGCCTCGCGCTCGCGCACGGTGACCGTAAGCCGATCCTAGACAGGGCCTAAAACCAACACGAGGTTGATCCCCGAACATCCTTTCTAGGGTTAGCAAACTTCACCCTACACGCCGCTGGATCCTCCAACCCTTTGTAGGGCCTAACTATTGCGGATATTAAACTAATCCTTGATGAACAAGGAGCAACCGTAACGGATCGGATCTACTAAACTATGATCAAGCGGGTGCCGCCCTACACCTGAGATGGGTGTAAGGGCGGCTAGATGCATAAGGGTCGCACTACGACAGCATATGATACGAAGAACAATGCTAACCCTAACACATCTAAGATAACTACGTTGCTCGCCATCAAAAAGGCTTCAAGACGAGCAACGCATGAACAACGTGGGTAGGCTTAGGCTGCCTAGATCGCAAGATGCGATCTAGGCAGCATGGTGCTTACCGGAGAACCCCTCGAGACGAAGGAGTTGGCGATGCGCCGAGATTTGTTTGTGTTGAACGTTGGTTGTTGTTTATTCCATAAACCCTAGGTACATATTTATAGTCCGGGGACTTTCTAATTTAGGCGTGCACCTAACCATGCACGGGCAAAACTCTAACTCCTAACCGACACGTAATCTAATATGTTACAGATACAAGGGCAAACTAGCCCAAACTTTGCATGTAAGGCCGATTCACATATTTCTTCCGTATATAATCTTTAAGCCCATCTTGATCACGGTGTTGACGTCGAAACCCACCGGCGGGCAGCGACGGGCAACACAAGAGAGCCGGGAACAACTAGGGCTGCGGCTGGCCCCGGCCCTCGCGAGCGACGGCCCGCAAAGCCTCCCGGTCACACGTCCGATGCTATCGCAAGGGCGTGCCACCTGACCTATACCCGGTCGTGAAGGTGTTGGATGATGCCTCGCTTAGTTTCCTCGCATGGCATACATGTAAACATTAAATACGAGCCTCGATCGGTCTCAGAGTTATCTCGTGAATCGGCTCAAAGAGCCGATCCACCCATGATTCGTACAAGGTGTCCGAATATATGGTGGTCCTGCTTGATCAAGATAAAGCTAATGAGATCTACGACGATTTAGGGTTTTCACCGCATAATCGGATCATCCTACTCACGATTGGGCCTCGCGCTCGCGCACGGTGACCGTAAGCCGATCCTAGACAGGGCCTAAAAACCAACACGAGGTTGATCCCCGAACGTCCCGTCTAGGGCTAGCAAACTCCACCCTACACGCCGCCGGATCCTCCAACCCTTTGTAAGGCCTAACTATTGCGGATGTTAAACTAATCCTTGATGAACAAGGAGCAACCGTAACGGATCGGATCTACTAAACTATGATCAAGCGGGGTGCCGCCCCTACACCTAAGATAGGTGTAAGGGCGGCTAGATGCATGAGGGTTGCACTACGACAAGCATATGATACGAAGAACAATGCAAACCCTAACACATCTAAGATAACTACGTTGCTCGCCATCAAAAAGGCTTCAAGACGAGCAACGCATGAACAACGAGATAGGCTTAGGCTGCCTAGATCGCAAGATGCGATCTAGGCAGCATGGTGCTTACCGGAGAAACCCTCGAGACGAAGGAGTTGGCGATGCGCCGAGATTTGTTTGTGTTGAACGTTGGTTGTTGTTTATTCCATAAACCCTAGATACATATTTATAGTCCAAGGGACTTCCTAATTCAGGCGTGCACCTAACCGTGCACGGGTAAAACTCTAACTCCTAACCGACACGTAATCTAATATGTTACAGATACAAGGGCAAACTAGCCCAAACTTTGCATGTAAGGCCGATTCACGTATTTCTTCTATATATATATTCTTCAAGTCCATCTTGATCGCGGCCCACCTCTCGACTCGGTCAAATTCTGGTGATAACACATGCCCCCTGGTTTTGGAAATGACATTTCCAAAATCATTACGCTTTTCTTTCGTCGGGTCATGTCGTGGCAGAGCAGTAAACCGCCGCAGTAATCCTCATCATGATGCCTTGCCCCCTCCACTTCTCCACGTGGCCGCAAAACTTTCCTGTTGGGCAACATCTCCTCGGAAACCGCCGTGGCATTGAATCTCCCTCATATCCCTTGTATTTAACCGTTCTAAACAGCTTGCGCCTCCTTCGTCCTCCTCGCATTAGCACCAAAAAACCCTCTGTGCCACCATGTCTTCTTCCTCCTCCTCCTCCGAGCTTTCCTACGGGTCCTCCTCCTCCCGCGAGACGCCGCCGGAAATCCGTGCCCCAAAGAATGGGACGAGGAGAGCCACGCCTCCTCCATTTGGTCCGAGGACGACAAGTCCTTGACCAGCGGGGATGAAGATCTTCAGTTCCTCGCCGACGGGGAACTGGAGTCAGAAAGCGAGGACGACCGGTTCCCCTGGGACGGCTGCCTCACCTCTGAAGAAGAGGAAGAGGAAGACGACGACGACGACGACGACTCCCTCGAGGGCTACCCGCCGGCAAAACGCCTCCGCATGTGGTGGGACGACGACAGCAGCGACGATGAAGACGGGGATGAAGCTCCCGTAGAGGGCTACGGGAGTAGCGACGAGGAGCCCATCGGCAGCAGCTGCCGATGAGAGTTCCGAGGATGCCGACGAGGGCAGCGATGGCCCATAGATTAGGATCTACTAGTGTAGGCCTAGCAGTAGTAGATTGGTCAATAGACCCTTCTTTTGTTCTTCCTTCTTTGAGCAATCGGCTCTTTCTTTGTAAGAACTCCCGTTTATGAATGAAGAAGTTTCCCCAATTTGACTTTGCTGATTTCTTTTAAACCGATTCTCAATGAGCCGATGGCAACGCATCGGTCTCTCATAATCCGCTCTCCCTTTCTTCTACCACAGGGTGACTGCAATCTTGGTCAAAACTCAAAAGCCGACGTCAGCGCATCAAATCTTCATGAACTATCCTTCACCCTTTCGAACAATGAATTTGAGCTCCGCCTGGTCATCATCCTTGACGCAAATCGCGGCACAGGACTAGCCGATGGCTACCCAATCGGCTTTCAAAAACAGAGCATCCATCAGGCCAGCTGCCCCCCGAGTCTCAGTCAAGGCGAAACAGAGACGAGGGCATGCCATTCAGACAAAGGGGCCTGGGCTAGATCAATGTCTGAGAGAACATTCATGTAGAGCCAGCCGATTCCCAAGCAAAATCGGCTCTTCGTAGCAGCAGAACCTTCAGGGTGAGCTGCCCCCGAGCTTCTTCGGACCGCCTTAGCCCGATCCGCACATCCATGCTGTTCTTGGCATTGTTCTTGAAGAGAGGACCTCGAGCCCTTAAACCACTCCATTGAGGAGTTCTTCCATTAGAGTCTCACTTCGTGCTCCATTGACCCTCGATTAACAGCTATTCCCGAGTTGATGGCTATGCATCGGCTTATATCCTTAAGTCGATGTCCTGCATCGTCGTGCTTAAATTTTTTTTTTACGGCCGATTTATGTATCGGCCCCATACCTCCATACCCATCATCAAAGAATATCTTGGGCTGTTGGGCACTTGCAAGACATTCCTACTGCATATCCTCGTGTTTCTTCCACCTAGGTGCCCCTCCGAGCCGATTCTGTCAAAAGAATTGATGGTATCGGCTATTCAGGTATCCCCTGTTGGATTACATGCTGAACCCAGGCAGAATGGATGGTGAGGATAATTTTGGCCGATTGCTGGAATCGGCCTCCATGTTACTTGTTCGACGAAGGTTTTGTAATGTCCTTCCATGAATTTTTTGGGGCCGATCACAAGGATCAGCCTCGCCATACTTGCTCATTGATTTGCTCCAGCTACGTGGTTAGGCCAGTGGATAAAACCAGCCCAATCTCTGACTTTATCATGTTGGTGCGCTTGCTGTCGTCCACCTCGAGTGCATCGTGTAATCGTGGAGCACTAAGCTTCGTCGGAAGGACGAGCACCATGTTCGTGCCAGCCGATGTTTCATCATCGGCTTTCCTTTGCTTGGGGCGCCACTCCATTTTCCGTGGACGACCCTCTTCATCCAGGGTTCGCTGAACTTTCGCGGCCGCATCAGGTCGTGCCTTCCTCGATGTATGCAAGTATAGCCTTTCGGCTTCCTCCAGGCCGCGCAATCGCTGAACCCCGCGCTTCGGGAACGGCCGAGCCCATCGTGGGCACCACCTTGGCCGGTGGTACCTGTCTTCTTCTTCCCCCTCGTCTTCTGAATCCTCGAGATCTTCTAACCGAGGGGACTCAGCACGTTTGCTTTGTGGCGGGAGAGGCCCTAGGCGCTTGAACACGGACACGTTGGCTGTCTCCTTCTTCTTCTGGTTGCATTCTGGGCAATTGCCGATTGTGGGCAATCGGCTCATTCCTGAATCCCAGCAGTGTCTGAAGAAGGGACAGTCCCAGTGCCTATCCTCGTCGACTCGCTCCCCCAACTTTTCCTTGGCACGGCGCTCGTGCTCCTCCTCCTCGCGATCATGCCGACGACGTCTCCTGTCGTCCCTAGCCAGACGATCTTCTTCATCGTCGTCGTTGTATCGCCGGCGTTGGTCATACTGACTAACATACTTGTTGAGGAGGTGATCAGAGAGAGGTCGTTGATACCTTATGTTTTTCACTTCTCCCTCTGTGACATAGCGCTTGCCGTCTTGGCGGAGCCGATCGCGTGGAGCGGCTTCCTCTCGTATCTTTGCTATGAGAGCAGCTGCCCTCATCTCCGTCCTTACCAGAGTGGTGTCCAGGTCCTACCATGTTGATATTGCACGAGAAATCCGGCTGGCACCCTCCATGGTAAGTATACTCCACCATGTTCACGGCGGGGAAGGGGTGTGTGTCGACCTTCATGGCGTACCGGTTGAAAATTAACCGTCCATTTTCTATCGCCATTTGGATCGCTGCCGCCACACCCTGCAGTCGTTGGTGGTGTGGGTGAACGTGTTATGCCACTTGCGGCATGGCTTTCCGTTCAGCTCTTGCACCGTGGGGATCTTGTGGCCTTCGGGTACCTTTATATGCTTCTCCGTGAGTAAGAGATCGAAAATCTGCTCGGTTTTGGTCACGTCGAAGTCGAACCCTTTTGGAGGGCCTTGTGGCTTCACCCATTTGCAGGACACGGGGCCCGCCGCTCGAGTCCATTCAGCCACTCGCTACCTCTCGATCTCCCGCAGCACCTTCATCCTCGTCCGCCTCAACCAGGGTCACCGCACGCTTGAATTTGTCCCGGTAGACATCCGGGTGGCGCCGCTCATATGCCGACAGCCTTCGCACCATGTGCGCCAATGAAGGGTAGTCCGCTTGGGAGGCCACGTCCTTAATCGATGATGAGAGACCCACCACCGCCAACTCGATCGCTTCTTTTTCACTTACATGAGCCGAAAAGCATCGGTTCCTAATGGTCCCGAAGCGCTGGACGTATTCCGACACCGTCTCCCCGCGCTTCGTCGTACTTGTGCTAGATCGGCAATACCAACCTCGGAAGCCTCCGAGTGATACCGCTCATGGAACTGCTCTTCCAACCGCTTCCAAGTCCGGATGGAGTTCGGTGGCAGCGATGTGTACCACCCGAAAGCCGATCCCGTGAGGGATCGTGCGAAGAACCTCACACGCAACTCGTCCGATGCTGAGATCGTGCCCAGCCTGTGCCAAATATCGGCTCACATGCTCGATGGAGCTGGAACCATCCGATCCACTAAACTTTGTGAAGTCCGGGAGCCGATATTTGGGTGGTAGCGGGATCAGTTCGTAGTCGTTGGGGTACGGCTTGGTATAGCCGAACGTCTTCCTTTTCGGCATCATGCCGAACCGATCTTTCGAGATTGCACAAATCTGATCCGCGGTGATGGCCGAAGGTGTCGAACCCCGAAGATTCGCCGGGGTGGCATACTTAACCAGCCATGCTTGCTTTTCCGGTTCTAAGCCAACCGCAGGAGCTGGGCTCGGAGGTTTGTCGGAGTGGCGTACTTAGCTAGCCACGTTTGCTTCTCAAGATCTGCTCCCGACGTTCCTCCCGCTGTCTCCGGAGGCCCCCGCTGTTGCAACCCGGTTCGAGAGTGCCCGGTATTGCAGTCCGGTACGTATGCGCACGCGTATCCGTGCGGGATCTCCTTGGGTGCCTCGAGTAGGAATTGGTAGTCACTAGGATCACCACCAATCTTGTAGACGACGTATGCCGATGAGTTCGGCGGTTCCGGTGCTGCCCATGCGAACGGCAGCGGAGGATGGGACCGGAGTGGCATCTCTCCTTTGAAAGTCCCCGCAGCTGGTCCCGACGGAGAATACCGGTGGCTCATGATTTCCTGGACCACGCGCGGAGCGACACGCTCCAAAGTGTTCACTAGGCTCTCGCAGTGGCGGTGCAGCGAATGAGCCACCATGTAGTTGATTTCCGACGCAGCCGACCCGGTGCGTTCTTCTGACGGGGCGGACAGGTCCACTCCATCGAGTGCGCCTTCAGGTGTGAACCCCTTCCACCTGACGCCATGGGAGCGGGTTCTGTGGAAAGAGCCGATGAGTTCGGCTTCGAGGGTTGCCTTGATCTCGTCATGTTTCTTCTTGAGCTCATCAGGAAGATCCTCGTACTTGACCGGAGTGCTTTCCGCCATCTCGGATGTAGATGGCGATGTGGTGGATGTCGAAGGTTGTCCCACCGGGCGTGCCGTGAATGTGTTGACGTCGAAACCCACCGGCGGGCAGCGACGGGCAACACAAGTAGAGCCGGGAACAACTAGGGCTGCGGCTGGCCCCGGCCCTCGGAGCGACGGCCCGCAAAGCCTCCTGGTCACACGTCCGATGCTATCGCAAGGGCGTGCCACCTGACCTATACCTGGTCAGAAGGTGTGGATGATGCCTCGCTTAGTTTCCTGCATGGCATACACGTAAACATTAAATACGAGCCTCGATCGGCTCTCAGGTTATCCCGTGAATCGGCTCAAAGAGCCGATCCACCCATGATTCGTACAAGGTGTCCGAATATATGGTGGTCCCGCTTGATCAAGATAAAGCTAATGAGATCTACGACGATTTAGGGTTTTCACCGCATAATCGGATCATCCTACTCACGATTGGGCCTCGCGCTCGCGCACGGTGACCGTAAGCCGATCCTAGACAGGGCCTAAAAACCAACACGAGGTTGATCCCCGGACGTCCTGTCTAGGGCTAGCAAACTCCACCCTACACGCCGCTGGATCCTCCAACCCTTTGTAAGGCCTAACTATTGCGGATGTTAAACTAATCCTTGATGAACAAGGAGCAACCGTAACGGATCAGATCTACTAAACTATGATCAAGCGGGGTGCCGCCCCTACACCTAAGATAGGTGTAAGGGCGGCTAGATGCATGAGGGTTGCATAACGAAAGCATATGATACGAAGAACAATGCAAACCCTAACACATCTAAGATAACTACGTTGCTCGCCATCAAAAAGGCTTCAGCACGAGCAACGCATGAACAACGAGATAGGCTTGTGCTGCCTAGATCGCAAGATGCGATCTAGGCAGCATGGTGCTTACCGGAGAAACCCTCGAGACGAAGGAGTTGGCGATGCGCCGAGATTTGTTTGTGTTGAACGTTGGTTGTTGTTTATTCCATAAACCCTAGATACATATTTATAGTCCAAGGGACTTCCTAATTCAGGCGTGCACCTAACCGTGCACGGGTAAAACTCTAACTCCTAACCGACACGTAACCTAATATGTTACGTATACAAGGGCAAACTAGCCCAAACTTTGCATGTAAGGCCGATTCACGTATTTCTTCTATATATATATTCTTCAAGTCCATCTTGATCGCGGCCCACCTCTGACTCGGTCAAATTCTGGTGATAACAATCAGAGCGAGGGAGTAAATTAAACATGTCATCTCGTGCATGAAGCTTGACATATCGATCAGGTTGGGTAGAATAGCAATACAATGCTGCTCATTAGGCAAATGCATGCCATGCACGATAGTATACATCCAGTAAAGAAGTCTATACTGACATAAAAAACTACTTTGGGGATGAGAGTCAATTGGGGCATCAACAATATAGAAAATCTTGCTCGTAGATGATTTTGGTGTTATCACCAGAATTTGACCGAGTCAGAGGTGGGCCGCGATCAAGATGGACTTGAAGAATATATATAGAAGAAATACGTGAATCGGCCTTACATGCAAAGTTTGGGCTAGTTTGCCCGTGTATCTGTAACATATTAGATTACGTGTCGGTTAGGAGTTAGAGTCTTACCCGTGCACGGTTAGGTGCACGCTCACATTAGAAAGTCCCTTGGACTATAAATATGTATCTAGGGTTTATGGAATAAACAACAACCAACGTTCAACACAAACAAATCTCGGCGCATCGCCAACTCCTTCGTCTCGAGGGTTTCTCCGGTAAGCACCATGCTGCCTAGATCGCATCTTGCGATCTAGGCAAGACAAGCCTACCCACGTTGTTCATGCGTTGCTCGTACTCGAAGCCTTTTTGATGGCGAGCAACGTAGTTATCTTAGATGTGTTAGGGTTAGCATTGTTCTTCGTATCACATGCTTGTCGTAGTGCAACCCTCATGCATCTAGCCGCCCTTACACCTATCTTAGGTGTAGGGGCGGCACCCCGCTTGATCATAGTTTAGTAGATCTGATCCGTTACGATTGCTCCTTGTTCATCAAGGATTAGTTTAATATCCGCAATAGTTAGGCCTTACAAAGGGTTGGAGGATCCAGCGGCGTGTAGGGTGACGTTTGCTAGCCCTAGAAAGGATGTTCCGGGGATCAACCTCGTGTTGGTTTTTAGGCCCTGTCTAGGATCGGCTTACGGTCACCGTGCGCGAGCGCGAGGCCCAATCGTGAGTAGGATGATCCGATTATGCGGTGAAAACCCTAAATCGTCGTAGATCTCATTAGCTTTATCTTGATCAAGCAGGACCACCATATATTCGGACACCTCGTACGAATCATGGGTGGATCGGCTCTTTGAGCCGATTCACAGGATAACCTCGAGAGCCGATCGAGGCTCGTATTTAATGTTTACGTGTATGCCATGCAGGAAACTAAGCGAGGCATCATCCAACACCTTCCCGACCAGGTATAGGTCAGGTGGCACGCCCTTGCGATAGCATCGGACGTGTGACCGGGAGGCTTTGCGGGCCGTCGCTCCGAGGGACCGGGGCCAGCCGCAGCCCTAGTTGTTCCCGGCTCTACTGTGTTGCCAGTCGCTGCCCGCCGGTGGGTTTCTGACGTCAACACATTCTCGGCACGCCCGGTGGGACCACCTTCGACATCCACCACATCGCCATCTACATCCGAGATGGCGGAAAGCACTCCGGTCAAGTACGAGGATCTGCCTGATGAGCTCAAGAAGAAGCATGACGAGATCAAGGCGGTCCTCGAAGCCGAACTCATCGGCTCTTTCCACAGAACCCGCTCCCATGGCGTCGGTGGAAGGGGTTCACACCCGAAGGCGCACTCGATGGAGTGGACCTGTCCGCCCCGTCGAAGAACGCACCGTGTCGCCGCGTCGAGAAATCAACTACATGGTGGCTCATTCACTGCACCGCCACTCTGAGAGCCTGGTGAACACTTTGGAGCGTGTCGCTCTGCGCGTGGTCCAGGAAATCATGAGCCACCGGTATTCTCCGTCAGGACCAGCTCTGGGGACTTTCAAAGGAGAGATGCCACTCCAGTCCCATCCGCCGCTGCCGTTCGCATGGGCAGCACCGGAACTGCCGAACTCATCGGCATACGTCGTCTACAAGATTGGTGGTGATCCTAGTGACTACCAATTCCTACCCGAGGCACCCAAGGAGATCCCGCACGGATACGCGTGCGCATACGTACTGGACCGCAATACCCGGGCACTCTCGAACCAGGTTGCAACGACAGGGGCCTCCGGAACAGCAGGAGGAACGTCGGGAGCCGATCTTGAGAAGCAAACGTGGCTAGCTAAGTACGCCACTCCGACAAACCTCCGCAGCCCAGCTCCCGCAGCTTGGCTTAGAACCGGAAAAGCAAGCATGGCTGGTTAAGTATGCCACCCGGCGAATCTTCGTGGTTCGACACCTTCAGCCATCACCGCGGATCAGATTTGTGCAATCCTGAAAGATCGGTTCGGCATGATGCCGAAAAGGAAGACGTTCGGCTATACCAAGCCGTACCCCAACGACTACGAACTGATCCCGCTACCACCCAAATATCGGCTCCCGGACTTCACAAAGTTTAGTGGATCGGATGGTTCCAGCTCCATCGAGCATGTGAGCCGATATTTGGCACAGCTGGGCACGATCTCAGCATCAGACGAGTTGCGTGTGAGGTTCTTCGCACAGTCCCTCACAGGATCGGCTTTCGGGTGGTACACATCGCTGCCACCGAACTCCATCCGGACTTGGAAGCAGTTGGAAGAGCAGTTCCATGAGCAGTATCACTCAGAGGCTTCCGAGGTTGGTATTGCCGATCTAGCACAAGTACGACAGAAGCGCGGGGAGACAAGTGTCGAATACGTCCAGCGCTTCAGGACCATTAGGAACCGATGCTTTTCGGCTCATATAAGTGAAAAAGAAGCAGTCGAGTTGGCGGTGGTGGGTCTCTCATCATCGATTAAGGACGTGGCCTCCCAAGCAGACTATCCTTCATTGGCGCACATGGTGCAGAAGTTGTCAGCATATGAGCAGCGCCACCCAGATGTTTACCAGGACAAATTCAAGCGTGCGGTGACCCCGGTTGAGGCGGACGAGGATGAAGGTGCTGCGGGAGATCGAGAGGTAGCAAGTGGCTGAATGGACTCGAGCGGCAGGCCCCGTGTCCCGCAAATGGGTGAAGCCACAAGGCCCTCCAAAAGGGTTCGACTTCGACGTGACCAAAACCGAGCAGATTTTCGATCTCTTACTCACGGAGAAGCATATAAAGGTACCCGAAGGCCACAAGATCCCCACGGTGCAAGAGCTGAACGGAAAGCCATACCGCAAGTGGCATAACACGTTCACCCACACCACCAACGACTGCAGGGTGTGGCGGCAGCAGATCCAAATGGCGATAGAAAATGGACGGTTAATTTTCAACCAAGTACGCCATGAAGGTCGACACACACCCCTTCCCCGCCGTGAACATGGTGGAGTATACTTACCATGGAGGGTGCCAGCCGGATTTCTCGTGCAATATCAACATGGTAGGACCTGGACACCACTCTGGTAAGGACGGAGATGAGGGCAGCTGCTCTCATAGCAAAGATACCAGAGGAAGCCGCTCCACGCGATCGGCTCCGCCAAGACGGCAAGCGCTACGTCACAGAGGGAGAAGTGAAAAACATAAGGTATCAACGACCTCTCTCTGATCACCTCCTCAACAAGTATGTGAGTCAGTATGACCAACGCCGGCGATACAACGACGATGATGAAGAAGATCGTCTGGCTAGGGACGACAGGAGACGTCGTCGGCATGATCGCGAGGAGGAGGAGCACGAGCGCCGTGCCAAGGAAAAGTTGGGGGAGCGAGTCGACGAGGATAGGCACTCGGGACTGCCCCTTCTTCGTACACTCGCTGGGATTCAGGAATGAGCCGATTGCCCACAATCGGCAATTGCCCGAATGCAACCGAAGAAGAAGGAGACAGCCAACGTGTCCGTGTTCAAGCGCCTAGGGCCTCTCCCGCCACAAAGCAAACGTGCTGAGTCCCCTCGGTTAGAAGATCTCGAGGATTCAGAAGACGAGGGGGAAGAAGAAGACAGGTACCACCGGCCAAGGTGGTGCCCTGATGGACTCAGCCGTTCCCAAAAGCGCAGGGTTCAGCGATTGCGCGGCCTGGAGGAAGCCGAAAGGCTATACTTGCATACACTGAGGAAGGCACGACCTGATCTGGCTGCGAAAGTTCAGCGAACCCTGGATGAAGAGGGTCGTCCACGGAAAATGGAGTGGCGCCCCAAGCAAAGGAAAGCCGATGATGAAACATCGGCTGGCACAAACATGGTGCTCGTCCTTCCGACGAAGCTTAGTGCTCCACGATTACACGATGCACTCGAGGTGGACGACAGCAAGCGCACCAACATGATAAAGTCAGAGGTTGGGCTGGTTTTATCTACCGGCCTGAACGAGTAGCAAGAGCAAACCAATGAGCAAACGTGGTGAGGCTGATCCTTGTGATCGGCCCCAAAAAATTTATGGAGGAACATTATAAAACCTTCATCGAGCAAGCAACGTGGAGGCCGATTCCAGCAATCGGCCAAAATTATCTTCGTCACATGTTCTGATTGCGTGCAATGTCGATCTACTGGGCAGCGGTTTACGTCAGCTGATTGAGTCAGGGAAAATCAACATTAGTCCTACCAAAGCCGACGTGCAAATACAATGCCTTGGCTAAACTACAGAGCCGATATCTGCAGTTTACACGACGGATTCGGCTCGGAGAGCCTCGATCAGATGAACATGTGCAGATAAACATGTAGACAGTGAAACATTGGGGGCCGATAGGAAAAATCGGCCAGTAAAAAAAAAAATCTTCAGCCGATGCAAGTAAAAAAAAAATCTTCAGCCGATGCAAGGGCATCGACTTTAGAACTAAGAAACGAAGCCGATGCGCAGGATCTACTGGCTGCGTGTTCAAAGCACGGATCTCCACCAAGTCCAGTTCAGCTGTGGGGCCTTCTGCTCTCCCGAGGGAGTAAAACAATGAGAGCTTCCTCAGCTACCTTGAGACGATTCTGGTGCCTGAACCTTCTCGTCAAGAATTTTCAACCCCTGGTACTAGTTCGAGCGGCGGCTGTCAGAAGATATATCGGCTTTCGAGGGAAGAAGATCGGCTTTGGTGCATCCTCATCGACATCCTCGCCTTGAGTAAAGCTCGGGGGGCAGCAGGCCTGAAAGGTGCTCTATTTAGGAGCCGATTGGGGTATCATCGGCTAATCCTTCGTTACAACCTTCTTCACAAGAATGATGAGTGCTCGTAGGAAATGATCAGTTGAAGAATTGTAGGATGGATTTTAAAGGACCGATGCGTTGCTATCGGCTCGTTAAGCATTGGCTAAGAGTACGAATCGGCAAGATCAGTATGAGAGGAAATCGGCTAAATTAAGCTCAAAGGAAATCGGCAAAATCAAATTGGGAGAAGTTCTTCATTGATGGACAAGATTTCTTACATAAAGAGCTGGTTGCTCTCAAAAGGAAGTACTAGGGGATACATTGCCCCATCTACTACTACTGGTCCTATACTAAAGGTCCTATCTACGGGCCGTCACTGCCCTCGTCATCGCCGTCGTCGCCGCCGGTCGGCGCTACTCCCGGCGGGCTCGTCATCGCCGCTCCAATGGCCGCCGACCGGGTCCTCATTGTCCTCGTCCTCTTCGTCAGCGTCGTCGTCGTCGCTGTCGAAGTCGCTGAGGTTCCCCGGCCAGGGGCAGAACCGCTTGGCCGGCGGCTCGTCGGAGGAGGTGTCGTCCTCCTCCTCCTCCTCCCCTTCCTCCTCCTCCTCCTCGTGAGAGGTGAAGTCGCAGGAGAAGCGATCATCGTCGCTCTCCTCCTCCGTTTCCCCGTCGGCGAGGAAGCGGAGGTCGCTTTCCCCGTCGGTCAGGGACTTGTCGTCCTCTGACCAGATGGAGAAGTCATGGCTAGACTCCTCCCCGGCCGCAATGGCACGGCGGGTGTTGGCCGCGTGAACCTCCGCCGGGTTGTACTCCGGCGTCGGCTCGCGAGAAGTGGAGGACTGGCTGGAAAGATCCGATGAAGCAGAGGAGGAAGAGGACATGGTGGCGCAGGAGGGTTTTTGGAGTGCTGATGCGAAGGAGATGCGGAAGAAAACTGTTCATAGCGGTTAAATAAAAGGGGATATAGTGGAAATTCAATGCCACGACGGTTTCCGAGGAAGTGGTGCCTAAAAAAAGAAACTGCCGAGTCACGCGGAGAAGTTGAGAAGGCAAGGCATCATGATGAAGGATACTGCAACGGTTCTCGCCACGACATGACCCGACGAAAGAAAGGCGTAATGATTTTGGAAATGTCATTTCCAAAACCGAGGGGGCATGTGTTATCACCAGAATTTGACCGAGTCGAGAGGTGGGCCGCGATCAAGATGGACTTGAAGAATATATATAGAAGAAATACGTGAATCGGCCTTACATGCAAAGTTTGGGCTAGTTTGCCCTTGTATATCGTAACATATTAGATTACGTGTCGGTTAGGAGTTAGAGTTTTACCCGTGCACGGTTAGGTGCACGCTCGAATTAGGAAGTCCCTTGGACTATAAATATGTATCTAGGGTTTATGGAATAAACAACAACCAACGTTCAACACAAACAAATCTCGGCGCATCGCCAACTCCTTCGTCTCGAGGGTTTCTCCGGTAAGCACCATGCTGCCTAGATCGCATCTTGCGATCTAGGCAGACAAGCCTACCCACGTTGTTCATGCGTTGCTCGTGCTGAAGCCTTTTTGATGGCGAGCAACGTAGTTATCTTAGGTGTGTTAGGGTTTGCATTGTTCTTCGTATCATATGCTGTCGTAGTGCAACCCTCATGCATCTAGCCTCCCTTACACCTATCTTAGGTGTAGGGGCGGCACCACGCTTGATCATAGTTTAGTAGATCTGATCCGTTATGGTTGCTCCTTGTTCATCAAGGATTAGTTTAATATCCGCAATAGTTAGGCCTTACAAAGGGTTGGAGGATCCAGCGGCGTGTAGGGTGGAGTTTGCTAGCCCTAGAAAGGACGTTCCGGGGATCAACCTCGTGTTGGTTTTTAGGCCCTGTCTAGGATCGGCTTACGGTCACCGTGCACGAGCGCGAGGCCCAATCGTGAGTAGGATGATCCGATTATGCGGTGTAAACCCTAAATCGTCGTAGATCGTATTACCTTTACCTTGATCAAGCAGGACCACCATATATTCGGACACCTTGTACGAATCATGGGTGGATCGGCTCTTTGAGCCGATTCACAGGATAACTTCGAGAGCCGATCGAGGCTCGTATTTAATGTTTACGTGTATGCCATGCAGGAAACTAAGCGAGGCATCATCCAACACCTTCCCGACCAGGTATAGGTCGGTGGCACGCCCTTGCGATAGCATCGGACGTGTGACCAGGAGGCTTTGCGGGCCGTCGCTCTGAGGGACTGGGGCCAGCCGCAGCCCTAGTTGTTCCCGGCTCTACTGTGTTGCCTGTCGCTGCCCGCCAGTGGGTTTCTGACGTCAACATTTGGCTAAGAGGGTTTTACTCACATTACACGTGCCACTTTCCTTGTCTGCAAAACAAGTTCCAATAAAGGGAGAGGAAAGAAGAGGGTATTGTGGGCGAGATTGAACACCTTTTTTATGTGTTAAGCTGAGGCCTCGTTTAGATGAGGATTTCGACTTATGCCTAACAGACTCAACACACCCACAAATAATTCTGCTTGCGCGCACCACCGTTCATTAAAAATAACAATATTAGCTCGCAAGATTAAGAACGAAGTGAATTTAAGTAACTTGGTAAGCTTTTCAAGCAATATATTCAGAGAAAGAGCACGCATGTTCGGCTCAAAATAATCATAAGAGAAGAACAATAAATCTAAGGCACCACATGGATTCATACCTTGAGTCAACGCTGGCTCGTAGAAGGGCGGCCGCGCCTCGAGGATGCCGGGGACGTCTCCACCTCGGTCTCACATGTGACTGCTTATCGGCGGGTGGTGCGCCGCGCCATGTAGAAGATCTATCAAGAGAGGAGAGCCCGATGACGCTACCGACGCCTCAACCTTGATAGCACCGACCTGTTGCTCCGCACCGAGATGCGCCACGTGCAAGATTTAGCGGATGCACCAATTTTAGAGATATGTCATGATCATTGTAACAAATTTCAACGTGATGATGATTTGATCTTGTACTCGGCCTTGAACATAAGAACTAGTACAATCTCACATTTTTTTATCATTATCCTTTGCGAGATTTAGCGGATGCGCCAAATTCGAGAGAAATATCATGATCATGGTAACACAATTTTCAATGTAATGATGATTTGATGTTGCACTCGACCTTGAACATAAGTACTAGTACGGTCTCACAAATTTGTATCATTATACTTTGCAAGTTTTAGTGGATGCGCCCATTTTCAGAGGTAGATCATGATCATGGTAAGTTGGTAACAAATTTTCAACGTGATGATGATTTGATTTTGCACTCGGCCTTGAACAGAGGTACTAGTACGGTCTCACAATTTTTTATCATTATACTTGGACGGTGGCCAAATTCAAAATCTCATAGCGGCAAAACTTCCCGCCCACAAAATACAAAAATTTCACACGCTTCCAAATTCCCATTCTACCCCTGTGGAGATGGCAGCAAAGTCGGTTGGTGGGGGGGTCTCGCCGTCATTTTTTGAATCACCACCTCCCTAGCCCGGAAACCCTCCCAAAAAAAAATTCATTTCCCTCAGACCACCCACCGGAACTTCCCAAGTCCCTCTCTCCCACCTCCACGACCACCGCACCGGAACATCCCCGCCGGACTTCCCTGGCCTACCCGAGCCCTCGCGATCCTCGTCATCCGGCTGCCTGCCGGAGCCGCTTCATCGACGTCGTCATCAACCGGACCGGATCATCCCCGCCGTACCTCGAAACCATATGCTCATCCAGCAGTCTACCGCAGTCGCTTCAGCTGCGGTATCGTCCACCCCACCGGAGCCGCTTCGCCGGATCCGTCGTCCACCGCATCGTATCTTGCTCACCGAAACCGCTGTACATGAACCGGATCTGCTTCACCGGCGCCGTGCATGATCTAAACTCTTCTACTGTCGCTTTTCTATTGCTTGCCTGCAAGTTCTTGTTTAATCTTGGGGGAACCTGTTTGTGCTAACGACGCGCCGTTACGTTTTTGCGGATGAGATGAGTAACCATGAAGTGTAATGGCCGTCTCTCCAACCCCAAGTAGCACATGTAGCATACTTCATCACCGGATCTATCAACCCCGGGAAGATCTGCTGTGACTCCCACGAGTGCTTCTCCTAATGTAAGTCCCTTGTTTTAGCGCCATGTTCCGGGTTCGGATGCTTGTTTGTCTGAAGCTCTTTTAGTTCATTCCTAGCTATGACCGTAACACGTTGCTATTTTCTACTTCATTGCTAACTTTAAGTGATTGAACATTTTGGTTTGCATTCCCTGCTCTGTAGATGTAGCCATCATAACGTCTATCTTGCTCAGTCGTTGTTACAAAAATTATAGGTATTATAGTAACATCCTGCTCTATAGCTTTTGGCATCGTAACTTCTATATTTGGTTTACATTCCCTGCTCCGTAGATCTAGCCATCATAACTTTATCTTGCTCAGTCGTTGTTACAAAAATTATGGCCTGCTACTATGTTGTTTGTGCTAATTTTTTACTTCATGAACATGTTGGCTTGCATTCCCTGTACTACAGGTGATGCCATTGTTTTGTATATAGTTCATTGTAAGCTAACAAAGTAAGGACTTAGTTTGGCATGCTATCACTCTGCTATCTAGCCTGTAGTACAAATAAACTAGTCATACTACTAGATAATAATTTTGCGTGCCATCTTGTTCTTCAAAAGCTGCATTATTGACTTGTTTCTCTGACTTGGCATGATGCTCACATATGGAAAGCTGAACATATTGGTTTGCATTCCCTCTTATACAAGTTCACAGGTGATCCCACTATATTCTGTATCTGGTCCATCCTAAGCTCCAGCATTAACTATCCTCTATGTGTTGCTCATTACAAGTTTATATCCCGAAACATCTTGATTTGCATCCCCTTCACTATAAGTTCAGGAGTATTATTTAGTTCACGGCCAAAATGAAGTAATTGCACTTGGCACATGTTGGTTCACATTCCCTCCTCTTTAGCTTTTGCCATCGTAACTTCTATTTTTGGTTTACATTCCCTGCTCTGTAGATGTAGAAATCATAACTTCATCTTGCTCAGTCGTTGTTACAAAATTTATAGCCTGCTACTATGTTGTTCATGCCAATTTTGTACTCCCTGAACATGTTGGTTTGCATGGGACTCGACAGTAGTAAGTCTGTTGTTTCATTCTATCATGCTCTGTTATATTGGCTGTTGGTATGTGGCATGCACTCTTTGTTTGCTTATTGTGCACATTACAATGATCTTGTTATAACGACGAAATGATGAGTTCCAAATTCTTTGGCAAACAATATTGCAGTGTCTTTGCGTTTCCATAGTTGATGTCTTAACTTGTAATGTCTTTGTTTCAGATATAGGTGCTGCATGGACAACTTAAAAGATTGCCGGATCGCTTCATTGTATTGCTAGGTTTAATTACCATTCAATTTCTCTGGGTTCTGTAATATTTTTTCAAAGCCTTGCAGATGATGTAATATTTAGTTAGTTTTTATAGTTCTTTCGCGCATTTTTCTTTGGTGCTTGTGGTAAGTGAGGCTATCCGACGTAAATCAATGTCTGCGTAAATATTCTCGATATCTAAATCACGAATTCCCATCCCTTAAACGGCCAAATTAAGCGAAATCACATACGTGCCGGCCCGCAAAATCCTAAAGCGCCTTTTACGCAGGCATATAAACGACAACTAAACGAGCTGGCCCACTTACTTATTGGGCCAGCCCATTTGATTCTATCGTGGACCCCACACTCTAATTGGGCCGGCCCACTTGCTTTAAGGTGGACCCCACCCACTCATCGGGCCAGCCCACTACCTAGTTGGGCCAGCCCAATTGCTTTTGTGGTGGACCCCACATACTAAATGGGCCGGCCCTTTAAGACGAAAGTGGGACCCACCAGTGTTTTTGGCCCGGCCCACTATCTTGTTGGGCCGGCCCACTTGCTATATAGTGGACCCCACATACTAAATGGGCCGGCCCTTTAGCAGGAAAGTGGGACCACCAGAGTTTTTTGGCCCGGCCCACTATCTTGTTGGGCCGGCCCACTCGCTATATGGTGGACCCCACATACTAAATGGGCCATCCCTTTAACTGGAAAGTGGGACCCACCTGTGTTTATGGCCCGGCCCACTATCTTGTTGGGCCGGCCCACTTGCTATATGGTGGACCCCACATACTAAATGGGCTGGCCCTTTAACAGGAAAGTGGGACCCACCGATGCTTTTGGCCCGGCCTACTGGCTTGTTGGGCCAGCCCATTTGATCTAATGTGGACCCCACGTACTAAATGGGCCGGCCCGATAGCAGGAAAGTGGGACCCACATGCTAATTGGGTCGGCCCACTAACTTCTTGGGCCGGCCCAGTTGCTTTAATGTGGACCCCACTTTGTAAATGGGCCGGCCCGATACCAGGAAAGTGGGTCCCACATGTCTTGTGGGCCGACCCTTTTGCCTGTTGACCGGTCAAACGAGTGGATTCGGCCCGACCCACATGCTTAGTGGGCCGGCCCATTAAAGTTTTGACCAGTCAACCTTAGAGGTTAGGCCCGGCCCACGTAACTAATGGACCAGCCCAGCTATATAGTTGACCGGTCAAACTAAGTCAGCCGGCCCGGCCCGCAAACTTAATGGGCCGGCCCGCTTAAGACGTGGCGAGCCTCGTGTGGGCCTACCATCTACCACGGGGTTTCAGCCGGTTAACGCCGTTAACCGCCGGTTAACGGCGTCCGCCACGTGTCGGCTTGTTGCATGACGTCGGCGGTCAACGGGCTCCCGGAAACACTTGGGCAACGGTCCGATTTTCCGTGGCGGAAGGGCGCCCAAGCGCGACGGACCGAAAAAATCGTCGTAGGACTTTGCCTGACGCAGTTTCCACAACAGAACCCATATCGTCGGGTTAGGCCCATAGGCGACGAAAAATACCCCTTAGCGGACGATTTTGAGACGTTGTCTATCAGAACTTTTCTTGTAGTGTCATTTGAGTATTTTTTCCAAATTACTTGCAAAGTACTATGTTTATCACTATTGCATAAAAAGCAAAACCACTATTTTCATAACTATGAATATGACTATGTGGTGGGCAATGGAACCATGGATTGTGTTGATATGGTGGAGGTTCCATTGCAAGGGTTTATATCCATCTAAGATTAAACAACAAATGTCGTCCGGTGATTCTTGTGCCGTAATACCCGTGTTAACCATAAGATCCGGAGTGGGACGGAGTAGTCAAAAGTGTTTCCACCTCTCGTTCATCAACGGATGCGCTTTACCGTAGACACTTGTATCTGTCAGGGCAAGCGGTTGGCTGGGGAAGCCTTAAGTCCCCACGGCATAGTCCGTAGACACTTGTCGCTCGAAGAACAAGCGGTTGGCTGGGGAAGCCTTAAGTCCCCACGGTATTGTGGTCTATGATGGGTTGCAGCTACCGGCGAAGGAGTTTGGTTAACGAGTCCCACAATGTTGTCGTGGTCGGGGTCCACCCGTGAGTGGGAATAATGGGACCGGCGAGAACCCAGGGTCGGGGTATGCAACAAAGGGTGGGTGTTCGAGGTAGCGGAGGAACATGATTGGCTAGACCTTATACCGGGCCTCACACCAAAGGAAGTGTGGACGGGTAACGTGCTCGGTTGGCAACAAGGTTAAGATCTCTTATGGGTAAAGCAACACACCTCTGCAGAGTGTAAAGAACCGTGACTCGTCACTCCCCGTTCGGGATATGGAACTGCGAACGCGGCCGGAAAGGAGCTCCATGAAGTTCTAGTAAACCGGTGAAGGCTGACGGACATAGTTCTTCTGAATAAAAGCAACCTTTTGAAGAAATGATTATGAAATCTTGCATTGGTATTAGACTTTCTGATCTAATGCTGTAGCTAGTGCATTAAACACCTCTTTCATATAATGAACTTGTTGAGTACGCTCGTACTCATCCCACTCTTAAATCCCCTGCTTAGATATGGAGGCCACGATGGAGGATCTACAGTGCAACTCGAAGGCCGAGGAGTCAACAAGTACTTCAAGAAACAAGACCTATCAGAGGAGTCAGATACCACATCCAACAAGGAGAAACCTAGATTAGCAATAGAAAGGAACTAGCTTCCTAAACTTAGCTCCTATTTAGCTAGAATCTATTCATAGCCTCTGTAGCTAGTTAAATACTCTACAAATAGAGTTCGTGTTAGGATTAGACTACGAGCCGTTCTCCTGGAGTTTATTTGCAGTTTTACCTCATTGTAAAGTAGGAGGTCTGTGCTGATCTTATGTAACGTAGTCCGTATGTAATTCTATAGACATGCCTTGGACCCGCATATGTTTCTGTTGTACCACTCTGAGTGATATAATACTAGTGGAACGGTGTTTCATTGGTGTTATATCAGACTTGCATACTACACCATGCAGTGGTATGCCGGGTCACCACACCGGATGTGTCCAATGCCCATAAGCTTGATGGAATTAGAAGGATCATCATCACCTGCAGCACATGGAACAACTTGCTCCACTTGGGAGCCATTATCCTCCAAGAACACCACGTCACAAGATACTTCAATAGCCCCAATGGACTTGTTGTAGTATCTATAGGCGTGGGAGTTCTCCGCATATCCAACAAATGTGCCCTCTATAGTTCTAGTTTCAAATTTACCGAGCTTCCCTTTATTGTTCTTAACAAGACATTTGCATCCAAATACGCGAATGTACATGACATTAAGCTTGTTACCTGTGTGAGAAGCTCGTATGGAGTTTTGTTATGGAGGGGGCGGAGGAAGAGCCGGTTGGAGTAGTGGACAGCTGTACAGATGGCTTCTCCCCAAAAGTTGTGGGGTGAGTTGAATTCACTCAGCATGGTTCTTGCCATCTCAATGATAGTCTGGTTCTTCCTTTCAACAACACCATTTTGTTGAGGGGTGTACGGAGCTGAAAACTCATGCTTGATGCCCTCATCATCAACAAAATCTTGCATAGTGTAGTTCTTGAACTCGGTGCCATTGTCGGTCCTTATTGCCTTGATCTCAGATTCATACATTCGTTGAGCCTTCTTGGCAAAAGTGATGAACTCTCTATGGGTCTCATCCTTAGACTTGAGGAGAAAAACCTAAGAGTATCTTGAGTAATCATCGACAATGACAAGTCCGTACTTGCTCCCACCAAGAGTATCATAGTGTGATGGCCCGAAGAGATCCAAACAAAGGAGCTCCAAAGGCCTAGATGTGGTGACGATGCTCTTGATAGGATGTTTCTTCTTGAGTTGCTTTCCAGCTACACATGCACTGGATACACGATCTTTCTCAAAATAAATGCCGGTTAGTCCAACAATGTGCTCACCCTTTAGGAGTTGTTTAATATTTCTCATGTTAACATGACAAAGGCGGCGATGCCACAGCCAACCTTCGTCATGCTTGGCCGCCATTAGACATGTGGAGGGAGAGGGGCTCTCTTTCGAGAGGTCAACCACGTAAAGGTTGTTCTCCACATATCCAACAAGGACCAATTTGAGATTGTTACTCCTAAAGACTTTCACACAATAATTAGTAAAATATGAATTGTAACCGGCATCGGCAAGATGATATATAGAAAGCAAGTTATAGCCAAGGGATTCAACAAGCATGACCGTCTCAAGACACAAGTCCTTAGAGATTGCCACCTTGCCGTACCCAAGTACCTTTCCCTTTGAGTTGTCACCAAAGGTGATGCTTGACTTCTTTTTGATATCCTCAATGAATTGATCAAGCACACCTCTTCCTCCGGTCATATGATTGGTGCATCCACTATCAAACACCCATTTTGGACCACCGGAGGAATACCCCTACAAAATCAAGTAGAGGATTTAGTAACCCATCGATTAATGGGTTCATTTGTAATGGCAACAATATCTTTTGGTACCCAAATTGAGTACCATCTATGAGCATAGCCATTACGAGGGCCAACATAGTTAGCATAAACATCACCATAGTAATCAACAAATAGTTCATAGTGATTGTTAGGTCCCGTGCGGTCACCACTAGTGGCTTTGCCCTTTGAGGCTTTGCCAACATTAGTGACCTTCTTGTTCTTCTCTTGAGCGGGCTTCTCCTTATTGTAGATGTTCCTCTTGTAGGGCTTGGGAGCATACCCAAGTCCATGCTTTTGATTGTTTGACCTTTGCTTACTCAAAAGGTCATCCAATCCCATCTTATTCTTGGTGGTGGTGAACTTGGCTAGTTCCTTTGTCAACCTAGCATTTTCCTCAAGAATAGTTGCTTGCTCACAAGCCGATTCATTAGGATGATAGTTGAGACCATATTTGGTCACCAAAGATTCAAGATATGTATTGGTCTCAACATGCAAATATAGTTCCTCTTGTAAACGAACATGTTCCGCAACAAGCTTAGCATGCTCACAAGTAAAAGAGGTGAAGGAACTAGCAACTTTTTCAACAACAATGGGATCATTCATTGATCCAAGAGCCTTCTTGTAGGTTTCTTGAAGTATGTCATGGTTCTCTCCAAGTTTCTTGAGCTCATCCTTGACAATCTTGTTAGCCCTTTCAAGGTGGTCAAGATCCCTAGTGAGAGAAGCATGAGAAACTTCAAGCTCCTTCTTTGAAGCATCGAGTTGTTGGGCCAATAATTGAGCCCTTTCAATAGTTTCTAGGTCCTTAACTTTATCAAGTTCAAAGGTTTCAATTTGTTGCTTAAGGCCTTGAGATATGCACCTTTCGGTTTTTAGTTCTTGTCTTAGGAGATTGAATCTCCGTTCTTTAACATTCAAATGATATTCTAATTCCTCAATGGACTCGTCCTTTTCTTTGAGGGAGTCCATCAAGAAATCAAACTTGACAAGAGCATTACCCCGAAGAGTGCATCTTACGTTGTAAAGTTCTTTAAGCATAGCTAACTCTTCTTGATTTTCAGTTTCATCATCATCAAGAATGCTAGATAGAGATGGTGGAGATTCCATCACCTTTGTTTCTCTTGCCATTAGACAAGAGCCGACGATCGTAGAGGAGGAGGAGTCATCATCATGAGTTGTTCTTGCCATGAAGGAAGAACCAACATCATTCTTCGTGGTGTAATCCTTGGAGTAGTCATATTTGAAGAGTGACCCGGGTTTAGAGAAAGCCAAACCAGCCACTCCGGCCTCCTTCTCATCATCATCTTCTTCTTCATCGGAAGTATACTCAGCCCCAACAAAGGCTCTTCCCTTGTTCTTCTTGTATCGATCATTGATTGGGTTTGGCTTCAATCTTGGCTTGACTCCTTTGACGAACTTTGGCTTGTCTAACCTTTTCTCATAAGGGCACTCATTTGCAAAGTGACTATCTTCATCACAGTTGTAGCACGTTCTCTTTTTCTTCTTTTCATTGAAGAATATTGGAAGCTTCGTCTTGTACTTCTTGGCAAAGAAGGAAAAGTCGGTCGCGATGTCACTAGTTGATGTCATCTCTTCATCTTCTTCAATTTCATAGTCTTCTTATCTTTCATGATCAGCTCTAGCCTTCAGGGCAAGGTTGTATGAGGCTTCATCAACACGGTTCATTGTCATGATCCTTTCTCCTGTCTTGGCCATGTTCTCATTGGCGGCCACATAGGAGACTAGATCATCTGCGGTCAGATCAGCACTCTTGGTAATGATTTGCAAGTTGAGTGCTAGATTGGTGTCCTTTTGTTTGACTGCAATCATGGCGATGACCTTGGACTTTATGAATGCTTCATTCATCTCAAAACCATCGTTGTATTTCTCACATCCAAGGCCCTTGCTTCACTCTCAGAGCACCAATCCTTCCATATATAGGCATCAGCCACGGATTCTCCTTGTCTAATCATGAACATAGTTGCCTCAGTATTTGCTGACTCATAGAGAGCTGATTGGATCAGATCGGTTCCCTCTTGGAGTACTACGATCCGATCCCACAACTCTTTAGCGGAGTCAATGTCATTGACTTGATCAAGGAGCTTGCGGTTGATGCCACTCCTAATCTTGTCACGTGCAGAGGCATTGAGTTGACGGTTTGTAGAATTCGGTGGATGTCAACCAAATGGGATCTTGTGGCTTCCGGTATCCATCAACAATGATCTCTGATACGTCCCAAACGTATCTATAATTTCTTATGTTCCATGCTACTTTTATGATGATACTCACATGTTTTATACACATTATATGTCATTATTATACATTTTCCGGCACTAACCTATTGACGAGATGCCGAAGAGCCAGTTGCTGTTTTCTGCTGTTTTTGGTTTCAGAAATCCTAGTAAGGAAATATTCTCGGAATTGGACGAAATCAACGCCCAGGGTCTTATTTTTCCACGAAGCTTCCAGAAGACCGAAAGGATCACGAAGTGGGGCGACGAGGCGCCGCCACACTAGGGCGGCGCGGCCTAGGCCCTGGCCGCGCGGCCCTGTTGTGTGGGCCCCTCGTGACGCCCCCGACTCTGCCCTTCCGCCTACTTAAAGCCTTCGTCGCGAAAACCCTAGTACCGAGAGCAACGATACGGAAAACCTTCCAGAGACGCCGCCGCCGCCAATCCCATCTCGGGGGATTCAGGAGATCGCCTCCGGCACCCTGCCGGAGAGGGGAATCATCTCCCGGAGGTCTCTTCATCACCATGATCGCCTCCGGATCGATGTGTGAGTAGTTCACCCCTGGACTATGGGTCCATAGCAGTAGCTAGATGGTTGTCTTCTCCTCATCGTGCTATCATGTTAGATCTTATGAGCTGCCTATCATGATCAAGATCATCTATTTGTAATCCTACATGTTGTGTTTGTTGGGATCCGATGAATATTGAATACTATGTCAAGTTGATTATCAATCTATCATATATGTTGTTTATGTTCTTGCATGATCTCCATTGCTAGTAGAGGCTCTGGCCAAGTTGATACTTGTGACTCCAAGAGGGAGTATTTATGCTCGATAGTGGGTTCATGCCTCCATTGAATCTGGGACGAGTGATGGAAAGTTCTAAGGTTGTGGATGTGCTGTTGCCACTAGGGATAAAACATCGATGCTTTGTCTAAGGATATTTGTGTTGATTACATTACGCACCATACTTAATGCAATTGTCTGTTGTTTGCAACTTAATACTGGAAGGGGTTCGAATGATAACCTGAAGGTGGACTTTTTAGGCATAGATGCATGCTGGATAGCGGTCTATGTACTTTGGCGTAATGCCCTGATTAAATATCATAGTACTCATCATGATATATGTATGTGCATTGTTATGCCTTCTTTATTTGTCAATTGCCCAACTGTAATTTGTTCACCCAACATGCCATTTATTTTATGGGAGAGACACCACTAGTGAACTGTGGACCCCGGTCCATTCTTTACATCTGAAATACAATCTACTGCAATTGTTCTTTACTCGTTCTTCGCAAACAAACATCATCTTCCACACTATACATCTAATCCTTTGTTTACAGCAAGCCGGTGAGATTGACAACCTCACTGTTACGTTGGGGCAAAGTACTTTGATTGTGTTGTGCAGGTTCCACGTTGGCGCCGGAATCCCTGGTATTGCGCCGCACTACACTGCGTCACCAACAACCTTCACGTGTTCCTTGACTCCTACTGGTTCGATAACCTTGGTTTCATACTGAGGGAAAACTCGCTCGTCGTACGCATCACACCTTCCTCTTGGGGTTCCCAACGGACGTGTGTTAACTACTACCACGCCAACAGCAAGGATTTTTCTGGCGCCGTTGCCGGGGAGATCAAGACACGCTGCAAGGGGAGTCTCCCACATCCAATCTCTTTACTTTGTTTTTGTCTTGCTTTGTTTTACTTTATTTACTGTTTTGTTTGCTCTCTATATCAAAAACACAAAAAAATTAGTTGCTAGATTTACTTTATTTACTGTCTTGTTCTCCATATTAAAAAACACAAAAAAATTAGTTACTTGCATTTACTTTATTTAGTTTGCTTTATTTACTACTACTAAAATGGGTACTGTGGAGAATACTAAGTTGTCTGACTTCACTAGCACAAATAATAATGATTTCCTATGCACACCTATTGCTCCACCTGCTACTACAGCAGAATTCTTTGAAATTAAACCTACTTTACTAAATCTTGTTATGAGAGAGCAATTTTCTGGTGTTAGTTCCGATGATGCTGCTGCCCATCTTAATAATTTTGTTGAACTTTGTGAAATGCAAAAGTATAAGGATGTAGATGGTGACATTATAAAATTAAAATTGTTTCCTTTTTCCTTAAGAGGAAGAGCTAAAGATTGGTTGCTATCTCTCGCCTAGAAATAGTATTGATTCATGGACTAAATGTAAGGATGCTTTTATTGGTAGATATTATCCTCCCGCTAAAATTATATCTTTGAGAAGTAGCATAATGAATTTTAAGCAATTAGATAATGAACATGTTGCTCAAGCATGGGAGAGAATGAAATCTTTGGTGAAGAATTGCCCTACCCATGGACTAACTACTTGGATGATCATCCAAACCTTTTATGCAGGATTGAATTTTTCTTCGCGGAACCTATTGGATTCAGCTGCTGGAGGTACCTTTATGTCCATTACTTTGGGGGCGGCAACAAAGCTTCTTGATGATATGATGATAAATTACTCCGAATGGCACACGGAAAGAGCTCCACAAGGTAAGAAGGTAAATTCTGTTGAAGAAACCTCCTCCTTGAGGGATAAGATTGATGCTATTATGTCTATGCTTGTGAATGGTAGATCTAATGTTGATCCTAATAATGTTCCTTTAGCTTCATTGGTTCCCCAATAAGAACATATTGATGTGAACTTCATTAAAAGTAATAATTTCAACAACAATGCTTATAGGAATAATTTTGGTAACAACTATAGGCCATATCCTTCTGCTAATGGTAATGGTTATGGATGGGAATTCTTACAACAATAATAGGAGTGTACCCCTGGTCTTGAAGCCATGCTTAAAGAATTTATTAGTACACAAATTGCTCTTAACAAATCTGTTGAGGAAAAGCTTGATAAAATTGATATTCTTGCTTCTAAGGTTGATAGACTTGCCTCTGATGTTGATCTTTTAAAATTGAAAGTTATGCCTAATAAGGAAAATGATAATAAAATTGTTACTACAGCAAACGCCATCCAAGTTCGAATTAATGAGAATATTAGATTGATGGCTGAATTGCATGCTAGGTGGGAAAGAGAAGAAAACGAAAAACTAGCTAAAGAGAATAATGTAGCTAAAGTTTGGACTATTACCACCACTAGTAATGATAATGCTTCACATGTTGCTACACCTCCTACTATCAATGGTAAAATAATTGGTGTTGGCAATGTTTCTACTCCTAGTGCAAAGCGTGCAAAATTGCCTGAAATTGCTAAAACTGCTGAAACTGTTTGTGATAAAACTGCTGAAATTTTTCAAAATATTGGGGACAATGATCCCATTGCTGTAGATCATAATGGTTTAGATTTTGATGATTGTCACATCTCTGAAGTTATAAAGTTCTTACAAAAACTTGCTAAATGTCCCAATGCTAGTGCTATAAATTTGGCCTTTACAAAACATATTACAAATGCTCTCATAAAATCTAGATAGGAGAAACTAAAACTTGAAACTTCTATTTCTAGGAAGTTAGAAGATGGTTGGGAGACCATCACTAAGATGAGGGTCAATGATTTTGATTGTAATGCTTTATGTGATCTTGGTGCAAGTATTTCTGTTATGCCAAAGAAAATCTATGATATGCTTGACTTGCCACCATTGAAAAATTGTTATTTGGATGTTAATCTTGCTGATAATGCAATAAAGAAACCTTTGGGGAGGATTGATAATGTTCGCATTATGGTTAACAATAACCTTGTCCCCGTTGATTTTGTTGTCTTGGATATTGAATGCAATGCATCTTGTCCCATTATATTGGGAAGACCTTTTCTTCGAACTGTTGGTGCTACCATTGATATGAAGGAAGGTAATATTAAATATCAATTTCCTCTCAAGAAAGGTATGGAACACTTCCCTAGAAAGAGAATGAAATTACCTTATGATTCTATTATTAGAACAAATTATGATGTTGATGCTTCATCTCTTGATAATACTTGATTCACACTTTCTGCGCCTAGCTGAAAGGTGTTAAAGAAAAGCGCTTATGGGAGACAACCCATTATTTTACTTCTGCACTTTTATTTTATATTTGAGTCTTGGAAGTTGTTACTACTGTAGCAACCTCTCCTTATCTTTATTTTATTGCATTGTTGTGCCAAGTAAAGTCTTTGATAGTAAAGTCAATACTAGATTTGGATTACTGCGCAGGAACAGATTTCTTGCTGTCACGAAATTGAGCCGCCCCTACTGTAGAAAATTTAGAAAAATCTGCAAATTTACGTGCGTGATCCTCAGATATGTACGCAACTTTAATTCAATTTGGGAATTTTCATCTGAGCAAGTCCAGTGCCTCTAAAAAATTCGTCTTTACGGACTGTTCTGTTTTGACAGATTCTGCCTTTTATTTCGCATTGCCTGTTTTGCTATGTTTGATGGATTTCTTTGTTCCATTAACTTTCAGTAGCTTTGTGCAATGTCCAGAAGTGTTAAGAATGATTATGTCACCTCTGAATATATGAATTTTCAATTATGCACTAACCCTCTAATGAGATTGTTTCGAGTTTGGTGTGGAGGAAGTTTTCAAGGGTCAAGAAAGGAGGATGATACAATATGATTAAGAAGAGTGAAAAGTCTAAGCTTGGGAATGCCCCCGTGGTTCATCCCTGCATATTTTAAGAAGACTCAAGCATCTAAGCTTGGGGATGCCCAAGGCATCCCTTCTTCATCGAGAACTTATCAGGTCACCTCTAGTGAAACTATATTTTTATTCCGTCACATCTTATGTGCTTTACTTGGAGCGTCTGCTTGTTTTTGTTTTTTTTGTTTGAATAAAATCGGATCCTAGCATTCTTTGTTTGGGAGAGAGACACGCTCCGCTGTTTCGTATGAACACATATGTTCGTAGCTTTATTCTTAATGTTCATGGCGAAGGTTGAACCACTTCGTTCATTGTTATATGGTTGGAAACGGAAAATGCCGCATGTGGTAAATGGTATAATGTCTTGAATAATTTGATACTTGGCAATTGTTGTGCTCATATAGATCAGGTTTAAGCTCTTGCATCATGTACTTTGCACCTATTAATGAAGAACTACATAGAGCTTGTTAAAATTTGGTTTGCATGATTGATCTCTAGAGTCTAGATATTTTCTCGGTTAAGGTGTTTGAACAACAAGGAGACGATGTAAAGTCTTATAATACTTACAATATGTTCATATGTGAGTCTTGCTGCACCGTTTTATACTTGAGTTTGCTTCAAACAACCTTGCTAGCCTAGCCTTGTATTGAGAGGAATTCTTCTCGTGCATCCAAATCCTTGAGCCAAAAACTATGCCATTTGTGTCCACCATACCTACCTACTACATGGTATTTCTCTGCCATTCCAAAGTAAATTACTTGAGTGCTACCTTTAAAAATTCTATCCTTTGTCTTTGCAATATATAGCTCATGGGAAAATAGCCTTAAAAACTATTGTGGTGAAGAATATGTAGCTATGTGTCTTATTTCTTAATAAGTTGCTTGTTGAGCGCTAACCATGTTTCTGGGGACGCCATCAACTTTTACCTTTGTTGAATATCATGTGAGTTGCTATGCATGTTCGTCTTGTCTGAAGTAAGGGCGATTTTCATGATCAAATGGTTTGAGTATGCATACTGTTAGAGAAGAACATTGGGCCGCTAACTAAAACCATGAATCATGGTGGAAGTTTCAGTTTGGACAATTAATCCTCAATCTCTTATGAGCATTTTAACTGTTGTTGAATGCTTATGCATTAAAGAGGAATCCATTATCTGTTGTCTATGTTGTCCCGGTATGGATGTCTAAGTTGAGAATAATCAAAAAGCTAGAAATCCAATGCGAGCTTTCTCCTTAGACCTTTGTACAGGCGGCATAGAGGTACCCCTTTGTGACACTTGGTTGAAACATATGCTATGCAATGATAATCCATGTTAATCCAAGCTAATTAGGACAAGGTGCGAGCACTATTGGTATACTATGCATGAGGCTTGCAACTTATAGGATATCTTATACATAACACATATGATTTATTACTACCGTTGACAAAATTGTTTCTATGTTTTCAAAATGAAAAGCTCTATCACAAATATAGTAATCCATGCTTCCCTCTGCGAAGGGCCATTCTTTTACTTTATTGTTGAGTCAGTTTACCTATTCTTTCTATCTTAGAAGCAAACACTTGTATCAACTGTGTGCATTGATTCTTACATGTTTACCTATTGCACTTGTTATATTACTTTGTGTTGAAAATTATCCATGAGATATATATGTTGAAGTTGAAAGCAACTTCTGAAACTTATATCTTCCTTTGTGTTGCTTCAATGTCTTTACTAAGAATCTATTGCTTTATGAGTAACTCTTATGCAAGTCTTATTGATGCTTGTCTTGAAAGTATTATTCATGAAAAGTCTTTGCTATATGATTCATTTGTTTACTCATTATCTTCACCATTGCTTCGAATCGCTGCATTCATCTCATATGCTTTACAATAGTATTGATCAAGATTATGTTAGCATGTCACTTCAGAAATTATCTTTGTTATCGTTTACCTACTCGAGGGCGAGTAGGAACTAAGCTTGGGGATGCTTGATACGTCCCAAACGTATCTATAGTTTCTTATGTTCCATGCTACTTTTATGATGATACTCACATGTTTTATACACATTATATGTCATTATTATGCATTTTCCGGCACTAACCTATTGACGAGATGCCGAAGAGCCAGTTGCTGTTTTCTGATGTTTTTGGTTTCAGAAATCCTAGTAAGGAAATATTCTCGGAATTGGACGAAATCAACGCCCAGGGTCTTATTTTTCCACGAAGCTTCCAGAAGACCGAAAGGATCGCGAAGTGGGGCGACGAGGCGCCACCACACTAGGGCGGCGCGGCCCAGGCCCTGGCCGCGCGGCCCTGTTGTGTGGGCCCCTCGTGACGCCCCCGACTCCGCCCTTCCGCCTACTTAAAGCCTTCATCGCGAAAACCCCAGTACCGAGAGCCACGATACGGAAAACCTTCCAGAGACGCCGCCGCCGCCAATCCCATCTCGGGGGATTCAGGAGATCGCCTCCGGCACCCTGCCGGAGAGGGGAATAATCTCCCGGAGGTCTCTTCATCACCATGATCGCCTCCGGATCGATGTGTGAGTAGTTCACCCCTGGACTATGGGTCCATAGCAGTAGCTAGATGGTTGTCTTCTCCCCATTGTGCTATCATGTTAGATCTTGTGAGCTGCCTATCATGATCAAGATCATCTATTTGTAATCCTACATGTTGTGTTTGTTGGGATCCGATGAATATTGAATACTATGTCAAGTTGATTATCAATCTATCATATATGTTGTTTATGTTCTTGCATGCTCTCCGTTGCTAGTAGAGGCTCTGGCCAAGTTGATACTTGTGACTCCAAGAGGGAGTATTTATGCTCGATAGTGGGTTCATGCCTCCATTGAATCCGGGACCAGTGACATAAAGTTCTAAGGTTGTGGATGTGCTGTTGCCACTAGGGATAAAACATCGATGCTTTGTCTAAGGATATTTGTGTTGATTACATTACGCACCATACTTAATGCAATTGTCTGTTGTTTGCAACTTAATACTGGAAGGGGTTCGGATGATAACTTGAAGGTGGACTTTTTAGGCATAGATGCATGCTGGATAGCGGTCTATGTACTTTGTCGTAATGCCCTGATTAAATCTCATAGTACTCATCATGATATATGTATGTGCATTGTTATGCCTTCTTTATTTGTCAATTGCCCAACTGTAATTTGTTCACCCAACATGCCATTTATTTTATGGGAGAGACACCACTAGTAGTGAACTGTGGACCCCGGTCCATTCTTTACATCTGAAATACAATCTACGACAATTATTCTTTACTGTTCTTCACAAACAAACATCATCTTCCACACTATACATCTAATCCTTTGTTTACAGCAAGCCGGTGAGATTTACAACCTCACTGTTACGTTGGGGCAAAGTACTTTGATTGTGTTGTGCAGGTTCCACGTTGGCGCCGGAATCCCTGGTGTTGCGCCGCACTACACTCCGTCACCAACAACCTTCACGTGTTTCTTGACTCCTACTGGTTCGATAACCTTGGTTTCATACTGAGGGAAAACTCGCTGCTGTACGCATGACACCTTCCTCTTGGGGTTCCCAACGGACGTGTGTTAACTACTACCACGCCAACAACAATCTCCCACAACTCCACACTGCAGCTACGAATATGAGACTCCATAGAAGATTTCCGTAATATCCCAGGTAATGGGGTTACAAATTTAGAGGAAACATATGTGTGCATTGCATTCATGCATAGAAAATCTGGGGAATTTTCGCGCTTTAAAGTAAAACAGTCACAGTAACTGAAGTTTCACTTGATCTTGGTGGACTTGAACTAGCTCATCAAGTCAAGCGCTATAAACCTCAATGTGACTTTGTTAAACCTTGTTTTGGGTAGAGATGATTTGATCTAAGGGGTTAGATCAAATGGAACTAATAATCAACACAACAACACCTTACTCAATGATCAACTACTTGATCTTATTAAAGATCACAACATAATATTCCTTGCCATAACATATGAACATCCATTTAATTGGAAATCAAGTAACAATAACTGGAGAAACTATTCTTCACTTATCTTCTCCATGTCTTAAAACTAATCCATGATCCTACCATGAACCTCATGGTATTCATTTTACTACATTCTTGAAAACATGACAATGAGATCAACTCTAGAAATATATATCCTTCTCTATTCCAAATAGTAAGCATCAAACCTAGAGAAGTGAGAGTTCTATACTACTTATTAGAGGATCAATGATAAACCTTGAACTAAACCTTGGATATACATCCAAGTATTCAAATCATCATCTTCAAGAGGAACCCTAGAGGATTATTCAAGTCCTTCCCAAATGAGAGAGAGACCACTCATACCAATCTTAGCTTTACCTATTTAAGAATAAAGGACAACCTTTGAACTAAAGTATTAGGAGATTAACCATTTTATCTTGGAATGATGAGACAACCTAATACCACATGGAATAAGATTATATCCATGGATTGATAAGGAAAGGAGGAGCTTAATTCAACCAAGATAGCCAAGTGGAGTTTTAGACTAAATACCTAATGAGATATTGTGAATACCCCATAAACCCTAGAATCACCATTCCTATATGAGAGAGCTCAAGCTTTGGTACTACACTCAAGTTAGTTGAGGCAACACTTGAGTTTGAAGGAAAGAACTATCCATATACCCAGATGATAATATCAACATTGTCTAAGTAGAACCCTAACAGAATATCTCAGGCATTTTCCTGGGATATAACCTATTGAAATAACCACAGCCATGTTCACCCAAGAAACTATAAGAGAGATATTATACCTTAGTTAATCAAGACAATACTTGATCTTAGAAGTAAGAAACTTAACTCAGGAGAGATACCTTAGGAAGCCAAACCTTGATTATTATAAAATTGAGTAATGATCATAAACCCTAAGAACTTGAGGTAAAGATATTAAGAACAAGTTGATCATGCCTAAACCATGATCATGCCCTTGAGAAATGTGAGGATAAGTTAAACCCTAATAGGATAAGTAGATATCATTCACCACATGAAATCATGGGGAGATCATTAGTATGCAAAAATAGGCTTATATCCTAAACCTTAACTTGTGAACCACTTGGTGATCACAAGTAGAATTCTACCACACATACATTCCACTTGTTCTTCATCTAAGAAAGCTTTAGAGTAAAACTCCATACTTTATATGGTGAGAAATCATCAATCCATATGACCAAATTAACTATAAAAAGAACTATAACCACTTTAGTTACTTTAATGATAAAGTGATGTTAATAATAGAAGTTAATTGGTAGAAGATAAAACCACTTCCCAGATCCTTAGTAACTAAAGGAGCACAGGAAATATTAAGCAAGTAACCATTTATTATGCATTGGGGAGAGCAAACCTAGCCAATGCAACATGGTGTCATCTCATATCTACAACCTAGCATTATATCTCAACCCTAGTTTGTGCATCACATGGGAATTGCTAGTATAATCCTAAAACTATGCTTAAGCTCAGATATGAGTAAGGGAACTATTTAGCCAACTCTGAAATGAAACAAGATAGCAATTTAACATATCTCACAAGCCATGCCTATGTGGGTGCAACTAACTAGTGTTTCCATATAAATAAAAGTCTCATGAGGGAGATGAGATCCACCTTAACCATATTAAACTAAGGGTTTAAAAGATGACAATAATACTTTAAAATAACCTTAAACAATTCTCCAAATCAATAACCACCATGAGCAGATGAAATAATGTTATCAGATCATATGCTCAAATAAGAAACTAGATAATAAGCTATGCCTTGTAAATTGTTTAGT
The DNA here is from genome assembly GCF_022539505.1 of Lolium rigidum. Lineage (NCBI taxonomy): Eukaryota > Viridiplantae > Streptophyta > Magnoliopsida > Poales > Poaceae > Lolium > Lolium rigidum. Next base: position 238,839,287 of record NC_061514.1, read on the forward strand.
GCAATGTAACAAAAGATAACTATAAAAACTTAACTATCAATAGGTACTTAGAAGAACCTCTTGAAAAATAGTTTGGATCACCTAAATTGATGTTGGAAATTAGGACTATATAATTGCCATTTTCAATCTCTATGAACATTTAATAAACAAGGGTGTCACTACACATATGAAATATTTTAAAGCCCTTATATTTACAATAGTATCTTTGTAAACTCCAAAGGGATTAACACATTTAAAATCCTGCAAAACAAAAGGGAAATACAAACCAGAATTAAATAGAAAATACAAACCAGAAAATAAAATAAGAGAAAAGAAAATGAGAGAAAACAGGTGATTACCTGAATAGGCCGCAGCAGCCCAGCCAGAGCTCACACGAGCAGCCCAGCAACCTCAAGCCCAGCACGGCCCAAACCTAGCCCGTACCCCTTCGCCTAAAAAAAACGGAGGAGGGGGTCGTCCTCATCCCCTTCCTCGCATGGAGGACAGCACGAAGACGTGCCGCCCTTCTCCCTCGCGCTGGCAACCTCCCCTGGCTCGACGACGTGACGAGGCGTCTACCTGCGTCGTATAAAAGCTTCCGATCGACACCTAGCTTCGGATTTCTTCCTCCTTGCTCCATTTCTCCCCTCTTGCCGAAACCCTGCCGCACCGGTGACCTCAAGCGCCGCCGGTGGAGACCACCCCGAGCCTCGCCGTAGCTACCATTGGAACCGCCATGGTCGACTTGTTCATCCTGCAGGAGGAATCGGGCCGCCGTGACCGAAATCGGCGCCGACGACCTCAAATCCCCGTCGGCCGGAGCTGGCAATTCCGGTGATGCCGATGTCCCCTCGCCTCGCCGACAAGCCCTTCGTGTTCTGGGTGAGTCCCTGAACCTCCTGCGCATCTTAGCCCTCTCGTTCATGCCCAGCATCGCCGTAGCACCAGTCACCTGCGAGCGCCGCCGCTCGGGCCTCTCCGTCGTGGTTGCTCCGGTGACCAAATCGGGGCGACGCTAGTACTGTTCGAATCACCGCATCGTGCTGAGTCTCGTGGTGTAGTTGGTTTGGTCGCGGGGTGAGCGTAACGCCGGCGACCATCGCCAGTTCCCGCCGGCCAGAGACCTCCTCGCCACCGTGGCGATTTTGACTCGGTCAAATCCCACGTGGCGGGTGAGGTGGACAGACCCCACCAGTCATAGACTATGGGTGTGTTCTGTTCGGGTAGGTTTAGTCATTTCAGGTTTTTAATTTCAAATTCATTAATTACTGCAACTTTGCAAATTTATAGAAAGTTCATATTAACTCAGAAAAATTAAAATAAGATATCAAAATTCTTAGAAAAGAAAACTCTATCCAATAAAAATATAAAATGAAATTTTTATTTTTAATAAAAATTCAATTATTTATTACTTGGTTAATTAAGCCTTTTCCTTTAATTCTAAATACAATTAAAAATTCAGAAATTAAGAAACCATTTATAAATTAAATAAAACCTAGTAAGCAAATAAAGAAAACATGAACACTAATTTTCTTTATTTGCTATCCCATTAAATCATTATTAGGGAAATTTAAACCCTAATTAATAATTACTCTAATTAGTAAATTATTTAAAAATAATAAAAAGCCAAATTGAATATTATTTTATTCTGAAGTTATTAATAACTTCAACTTTATTAATGAAGTTCTTAATCCAAGGATTATAGGGTAACTAGAAAACCCTAGTTCCATATGGTAGAAAAACAGAATTCATCATTCCATGTGATACCCTAAAATCCTAACTCCATTAGAAAACCAAGCTCCATTATTACATGTGAAACCTAAATTGCTTCTAAACCTAAACCAAGGTTAGAATATGTGATCATGTACTTACTTCGATCCACTAAACCATGATTAGCAATTAATACTTGTTATGCCCACATAAAATGTAGGAGCTCTTTTATCAATCATTTAGTATCCCATATATGCATCCCTATCCAACATGGTTGATCAAATAGGGTCAACCAAATGAAAACCCTAGCTCATATCCTTAGAGTTATCATCTTTAAGTAATCTTTAATTATCATCACACCATTGTGATGAACCCTAACAACAACCATACCTACTATTTTACCTTACATAACCCTGTTCCACTAAACCCTATTAGTGTGAGATAATTATTAAACATCCTATTTAGGAAACCACCATTCCTTACTTAGTGAATTCAATAACAAAAACTAGAAAACCTCAACCCTAATTGATATACTTCTTATTACTTAAGAAGTATGTTCTTCAAAAGTTATTCTTTTGAAGTAAATAAAGAATCATCATCAACCCTGCTTATAAGAACCTATAAACCCTAGCTAGCAATCACCAGCAAGATGAATCAACCTTGATAGCAACCATGGATAATTAATGGCTCAAGTTGCTCATGCTCAAGTAAAACCAATCAAGCCTAGTTACTGATGAATCCAACTATGTTGTGATCCATCTTATACTTACCCAGAAACTACCTGGAACCAGAATAAATTATAGCAGACCACAAACCCAATTGTCATACTTGTTCTTTATTAAAGAACATGTTCTTCAAAAGTTATTCTTTTGAAGAATATAACAAGTAATCATTAACCATGCCATATAGTATTAAAACTGACAACTCGCTCTTTACTTACTATACTACTACTAATCTTTGGTGTATATGATCTGTTACTTTACATTATACCACTTGCTTATGATTCTAAAGCAACACAAACCTGAATAAGAACCTTGTTTGTGAATCACTCAAAAAGTGCAACACACCCTGAACTAATCATTACCACTCACTAAACCTAAATCATCGGGGTTAGGTCACGCTTAGAGCGATTGCATCTCATACTTATGCATTATTGCATCCTTGCCAATCTTTTAAGCATCGTCCTTACCGGACGTTGATGCTATTTCAGAATTTGGAGTTATTGCGTATTGAAGACCTTGTCTGCATAATCTTGCAGCCAAGAAAGGCAAGTTCATCACTTTCTCATGTCATTTGAGTATTTCTATCAAATTACTTGCAAAATATTATGGTTATCACTATTGCATAAAAATCAAAACCACTACTTTCATGACTATGAATATGACTATGTGGTGGGCAATGGAACCATGGATTGTGTTGATATGGTGGAGGTTCCATTGCACGGGCTTATATCCATCTAGGATTAAACAACAAATGTCACCAAGTGATTCTTGTGCCGTAATAACCGTGTTAACCATAAGATCCGGAGTGGGACGGAGTAGTCAAAAGTGTTTCCACCTCTCGTTCATCAACGGATGCGCTTTACCGTAGACACTTGTATCCGTCGGGGCAAGCGGTTAGGCTGGGGAAGCCTTAAGTCCCCACGGCATAGTCCGTAGACACTTGTCGCTCGAAGAACAAGCGGTTGGCTGGGGAAGCCTTAAGTCCCCACGGTATTGCGGTCTATGATGGGTTGCAGCTACCGGCGAAGGAGTTTGGTTAATGAGTCCCAAACTCGTTGTCGTGGTCGGGGTCCACCCGTGAAGTGGGAATAATGGGACCGGCGAGGACCCGGGGTCGGGGTATGCAACAAAGGGTGGGTGTTCGAGGTAGCGGAGGAACATGATTGGCTAGACCTTATACCGGGCCTCACACCATAGGAAGTGTGGACGGGTTGCGCGCCTCGGTTGGCACCAAGGTTAAGATCTCTTATGGGTAAAGCAACACACCTCTGCGAGTGTAAAGAACCGTGACTCGTCACTCCCTGTTCCGGGATATGGAACTGCGAACGCGGCCGGAAAGGAGCTCCATGAAGTTCTAGTAAACCGGTGAAGGCTGACGGACATAGTTCTTCTGAATAAAAGTAACCTTTTGAAGAAATGGTTATGAAAATTTGCATTGGTATTAGACTTTTTGGTCTAATGCCGTAGCTAGTGCATTAAACACCTCTTTCCTATAATGAACTTGTTGAGTACGCTCGTACTCATCCCACTCTTAAATCCCCTGCTTAGATATGGAGGCATCGAAGGAGGATCTACAAGTGCAACTCGAAGACCGAGGAGTCAACAACTACTTCAAGAGACAGGACCACGTCGGAAGAGTCAAATACCACATCCAACAAGGAGAAAACCTAGATTTAGCAATAGAAGGGAACTAGCTTCCTAAACCTAGCTCCTATTTAGCTAGAATCTATTCATAGCCTCCGTAGCTAGTTAAATACTCTACAAATAGAGTTCGTGTTAGGATTAGACTACGAGTCGTTCTTCCGGAGTTTATTTGCAGCTTTACCTCATTGTAAAGTAGGAGGCTATGATGATCTTATGTAATAGAGTCAATGTTGTAATTCTATAGACATGCCTTGGACCCGCATATGTTTCGTTGTACCACTCGAGCGATATAATACTAGTGGAACGGTGTTTCATTGGTGTTATATCAGACTTGCATACTACACCATGCAGTGGTATGCCGGGTCACCACAGTTGGTATCAGAGCAAATGCTTTGACCCTAGGATTAAAACCCTTTAAAGGAGACCTATAGGATTGGTAGTGTCTATAGGAAGTTGTCCTAGGTGAACCAAATAATCTTATGACTTGAGATGGATATTCACTTGAGAATAATCCTGACACACTTAAGTCAACATTTCTTACCTATCTTTCTTAGGTGAAGTTAGTTGGCTAATCCCAAACATGTAGGACACCATTAAGTCCTTCAAACAATAGATGAGTAGATCACAATTGGTACACAATACATGGTAGTCCAAAGAGAGGATACAACCATAAGGAAGATATCCTATTGGAAGATGTGTACTAACAAATGTTATGGTTAAGTAAGAGTTATCCAGACCTGTAATAGGAGTAATATCAAGTGATGAAGATAATAATGATATCCTAATAGAAGATGTAGACCAAGTTAAGTAATGAGTAAGTAAAACTATCTAGGCATGTGAAACAATTGATAGTAAGTGATAACTATGAGTCATATGAGGTAGTATAGACCATGATGAGTTAATCATGGGAGATAAGGAAGAGAGATATGAATAAAATATGATTACTTACAAGGTAGAGTGGTGAATCATATATGACTCACCTGAGAGTCATTATGTGATGGAATAGAACATTATAGATACTTAGGAGGAGTACAATAAGAAGTCAGGTGTTCACCAATAGTGCAAGAATTATGTTCCAAAACCATGGGAAGTGTGCCAAGCACATCATGACCATAGGTTTATGATAGAAACACTTGAAAGGATAGAAGCTATATTCCAATAGATATGTGTTTAGAGTAGCCATACTAGAACCTAGACATATCATGTGAGTTAGTCCTCAACAAAAATGGAAGTTAAGTAGTACTTCCAAAGAAAACTAGGTTAACTTGAACTATTCCAGACCACTTTGTGTCAAGTTTATCTCATTGCAATTGTGCAATTAAGGTAAATGTTGAGACAAATAGTAGAATCCCATATACTCGTGCTAAGTATCACAATATAAACCTATCTTATGTGGTGTTATATACTACACATCAGAGCCTGATGTTTAGAGATGTCTTACTCAACAATCATATTCAGGCTTATGATGATGTGTATTATATGCACAAAGCTGAATCTTCTTGGATTTTATTGGATCTTCATTGTTTGACTAGATCCATACATGAAGTTAGACTTTGATATGCAAATGCATGTTGCTATATCAAGTCCTTACTTGATGCTATAGATCTAGAGGGTAATGGTGTTCGTGTGAGGAAGTGACGAATTCTGTATATTTTGAAGACAAGATGAAGGTTCATCAGATAAAGGAAACAAAGTTGTGGGAAGCAACCACAATACTCTGAAGGAAGTGCCAATCAACATTCATGCTTTACCTCAACAGAGGAGTACTTTAGTACATGAGAAGCATGAAGGTAAGAAATATGATGATTATGGTGAAGCTGAAGCAGATCCATAGTCAACATAGAAGAGGGAATGCATGGGAATCATTTAGGATACTATAATCATAGTGTCAGCTAGTGGTTTTCTTGCAAAATAAACCCTGAATGAAGGAAGGTGGTATATGAAAACATAGCAGACATAAGAAGACCATAGTCGATATCAGAAGACCACAATTGGTATAGGATCAATACTGCGAGATAAAGTAGAAGATGACTCGTCCAGTTGATCAGAACCTATAATAGAATCCATTTTTAGATATCAAATAGCCACAGTTGGTATATTAACCACAGCTGGTATCAGTTGGTATTACAAATAGTCCACGATTTAATTATTTGTAACAAAAGTTTGTGAACAAATAAAAATCTTGTCAGCCAAATAGCTAGATATATAATCATTTAGTCGAAGAATTCACATTGGATGTCCACAATCGAGTGGATACACCACAAACATTCTTCGCGAGATCTTAGAAGAAGTAAAACCCATAAGTTAGAACCAGACCAATATCCCAACCATAAGTCCAATAGTTGGAAGAAAAAGAGTTGAAGACCATAAGAAAACTCTAAGGGGTAGAGTAAAGATTGAGTTGGATGTACAATAACTCAATATCTTGAGCAAGATAGTTGAAGAAGGTCTGAACTGAGAGGAAGTTCGATCTTATTTTCATAAGATTGTTGAACAATACTTCCAGAAGGATGTCAGACCATAAGCCGAGGTTCATACCTCGAGGACGTAAGAAGTGGATTATAACTTGAGCAAGTGAGTAATATTTACTCAGAAGTACGATAGCTCAAGTCAGCTAAGTTTAATGAAGTTGGACGAAGAAAATACCAAAGACCAAATAAAGCTCTAGATGGTCAAAGACTGAAGGGATTTGACCATACCAGAACCAGAGACAACATGAAAGGTTCCTTTCATGGAACCTAAATAACCCAAGATAGTTATAGGTATCAATTATAAACCATGAGTGGATGGACTAAATAAGTCTAATCCATTATTAGAAAAATAAACCATCACAACCAATTCCATAGTTAGTTCCTTATTAAGAACCATTACTGCAATTTTGGTAGTAAGGGAAAAACAAAGACCTATTTTATCAAATAGGAGATTGTTATCCAATTAGTCCTCAATTAAGACTGTCAGGACAAGAAGAAGTCCCAATCATTGAATATTCAATGAGAAAGGAGACAAGCTTATAATATTGGAGGAAATCATGGAAGTAAAGGAAGTAATAGTTGCTTGATGCCAAACACTAATGGATTCCAGGAAGAGTCTGGACAAGGGATGTATTCAATTATATCCAGTAAGATCACCATGGAGTTCGAGAAAAGATTTAGTCTGCACAAGTCAGATCCAAACTCCGAAACATGAGAGAGATCAAACTTCGAGGACGAAGTTAGTTTAAGGGGTAGAGACTGTAATATCCCAGGTAATGGGGTTACAAATTTAGAGGAAACAGATGTGTGCATTGCATTCATGCATAGAAAATCTGGGGAATTTTCGCGCTTTAAAGTAAAACAGTCCACGATGAATCGAAGTTTCACTTGATCTTGGTGGACTTGAACTAGCTCATCAAGTCAAGCGCTATAAACCTCAATGTGACTTTGTTAAACCTTGTTTTGGGTAGAGATGATTTGATCTAAGGGGTTAGATCAAATGGAACTAATAATCAACACAACAACACCTTACTCAATGATCAACTACTTGATCTTATTAAAGATCACAACATAATATTCCTTGCCATAACATATGAACATCCATTTAATTGGAAATCAAGTAACAATAACTGGAGAAACTATTCTTCACTTATCTTCTCCATGTCTTAAAACTAATCCATGATCCTACCATGAACCTCATGGTATTCATTTTACTACATTCTTGAAAACATGACAATGAGATCAACTCTAGAAATATATATCCTTCTCTATTCCAAATAGTAAGCATCAAACCTAGAGAAGTGAGAGTTCTATACTACTTATTAGAGGATCAATGATAAACCTTGAACTAAACCTTGGATATACATCCAAGTATTCAAATCATCATCTTCAAGAGGAACCCTAGAGGATTATTCAAGTCCTTCCCAAATGAGAGAGAGACCACTCATACCAATCTTAGCTTTACCTATTTAAGAATAAAGGACAACCTTTGAACTAAAGTATTAGGAGATTAACCATTTTATCTTGGAATGATGAGACAACCTAATACCACATGGAATAAGATTATATCCATGGATTGATAAGGAAAGGAGGATATTAATTCAACCAAGATAGCCAAGTGGAGTTTTAGACTAAATACCAAATGAGATATTGTGAATACCCCATAAACCCTAGAATCACCATTCCTATATGAGAGAGCTCAAGCTTTGGTACTACACTCAAGTTAGTTGAGGCAACACTTGAGTTTGAAGGAAAGAACTATCCATATACCCAGATGATAATATCAACATTGTCTAAGTAGAACCCTAACAGAATATCTCAGGCATTTTCCTGGGATATAACCTATTGAAATAACCACAGCCATGTTCACCCAAGAAACTATAAGAGAGATATTATACATTAGTTAATCAAGACAATACTTGATCTTAGAAGTAAGAAACTTAACTCAGGAGAGATACCTTAGGAAGCCAAACCTTGATCATTATAAAATTGAGTAATGATCATAAACCCTAAGAACTTGAGGTAAAGATATTAAGAACAAGTTGATCATGCCTAAACCATGATCATGCCCTTGAGAAATGTGAGGATAAGTTAAACCCTAATAGGATAAGTAGATATCATTCACCACATGAAATCATGGGGAGATCATTAGTATGCAACAATAGGCTTATATCCTAAACCTTAACTTGTGAACCACTTGGTGATCACAAGTAGAATTCTACCACACATACATTCCACTTGTTCTTCATCTAAGAAAGCTTTAGAGTAAAACTCCATACTTTATATGGTGAGAAATCATCAATCCATATGACCAAAGTTAACTATAAAAAGAACTATAACCACTGTAGTTACTTTAATGATAAAGTGAGGTTAATAATAGAAGTTAATTGGTAGAAGATAAAACCACTTCCCAGATCCTTAGTAACTAAAGGAGCACAGGAAATATTAAGCAAGTAACCATTTATTATGCATTGGGGAGAGCAAACCTAGCCAATGCAACATGGTGTCATCTCATATCTACAACCTAGCATTATATCTCAACCCTAGTTTGTGCATCACATGGGAATTGCTAGTATAATCCTAAAACTATGCTTAAGCTCAGATATGAGCAAGGGAACTATTTAACCAACTCTGAAATGAAACAAGATAGCAATTTAACATATCTCACAAGCCATGCCTATGTGGGTGCAACTAACTAGTGTTTCCATATAAATAAAAGTCTCATGAGGGAGATGAGATCCACCTTAACCATATTAAACTAAGGGTTTAAAAGATGACAATAATACTTTAAAATAACCTTAAACAATTCTCCAAATCAATAACCACCATGAGCACATGAAATAATGTTATGAGATCATATGCTCAAATAAGAAACTAGATAATAAGCTATGCCTTGTAAATTGTTTAGTGCAATGTAACAAAAGATAACTATAAAAACTTAACTATCAATAGGTACTTAGAAGAACCTCTTGAAAAATAGTTTGGATCACCTAAATTGATGTTGGCAATTAGGACTATATAATTGCCATTTTCAATCTCTATTAACATTTAATAAACAAGGGTGTCACTACACATATGAAATATTTTAAAGCCCTTATATTTACAATAGTATCTTTGTAAACTCCAAAGGGATTCACACATTTAAAATCCTGCAAAACAAAAGGGAAATACAAACCAGAATTAAATAGAAAATACAAACCAGAAAATAAAATAAGAGAAAAGAAAAAGAGAGAAAAGAGGTCATTACCTGAATAGGCCGCAGCAGCCCAGCAGAAGCCTGCAGAGCAGCCCAGCAACCTCAAGCCCAGCACGGCCCAAACCTAGCCCGTACCCCTTCGCCTAAACAAAAACGGAGGAGGGGGTCGTCCTCATCCCCTTCCTCGCATGGAGGACAGCACAGAGACGTGCCTCCCTTCTCCCTCGCGCTGGCAGCCTCCCCTGGCTCGACGACGTGACGAGGCGTCTACCTGCGTCGTATAAAAGCTTCCGATCGACACCTAGCTTCGGATTTCTTCCTCCTTGCTCCATTTCTCCCCTCTTGCCGAAACCCTGCCGCACCGGTGACCTCAAGCGCCGCCGGTGGAGACCACCCCGAGCCTCGCCGTAGCTACCATTGGAACCGCCATGGTCGACTTGTTCATCCTGCAGGAGGAATCGGGCCGCCGTGACCGAAATCGGCGCCGACGACCTCAACTCCCCGTCCGCCGGAGCTGGCAATTCCGGCGATGCCGATGTCCCCTCGCCTCGCCGACAAGCCCTTCGTGTTCTGGGTGAGTCCCTGAACCTCCTGCGCATCCTAGCCCTCTCGTTCATGCCCAGCATCGCCGTAGCACCAGTCACCTGCGAGCGCCGCCGCTCGGGCCTCTCCGTCGTGGTTGCTCCGGTGACCAAATCGGGGCGGCGCTAGTACTGTTCGAATCACCGCATCGTGCTGAGTCTCGTGGTGTAGTTGGTTTGGCCGCGGGGTGAGCGTAACGCCGGCGACCATCGCCAGTTCCCACCGGCCAGAGACCTCCTCGCCACCGTGGTGATTTTGACTCGGTCAAATCCCACGTGGCGGGTGAGGTGGACAGACCCCACCAGTCATAGACTGTGGGTGTGTTCTGTCCGGGTAGGTTTAGTCATTTCAGGTTTTTAATTTCAAATTCATTAATTACTGCAACTTTGCAAATTTATAGAAAATTCATATTAACTCAGAAAAATTAAAATAAGATATCAAAATTCTTAGAAAAGAAAACTCTATCCAATAAAAATATAAAATGAAATTTTTATTTTTAATAAAAATTCAATTATTTATTACTTGGTTAATTAAGCCTTTTCCTTTAATTCTAAATACAATTAAAAATTCAGAAATTAAGAAACCATTTATAAATTAAATAAAACCAGTAAGCAAATAAAGAAAACATGAACACTAATTTTCTTTATTTGCTATCCCATTAAATCATTATTAGGGAAATTTAAACCCTAATTAATAATTACTCTAATTAGTAAATTATTTAAAAATAATAAAAAGCCAAATTGAATATTATTTTATTCTGAAGTTATTAATAACTTCAACTTTATTAATGAAGTTCTTAATCCAAGGATTATAGGGTAACTAGAAAACCCTAGTTCCATATGGTAGAAAAACAGGAATTCATCATTCCATGTGATACCCTAAAATCCTAACTCCATGGAAAACCAGTTCCATTATTACATGTGAAACCTAAATTGCTTCTAAACCTAAACCTAGGTTAGAATATGTGATCATGTACTTACTTCTGATCCACTAAACCATGATTAGCAATTAATACTTGTTATGCCCACATAAAATGTAGGAGCTCTTTTATCAATCATTTAGTATCCCATATATGCATCCCTATCCAACATGGTTGATCAAATAGGGTCAACCAAATGAAAACCCTAGCTCATATCCTTAGAATTATCATCTTTAAGTAACTTTAATTATCATCACACCATTGTGATGAACCCTAACAACAACCATACCTACTATTTTACCTTACATAACCCTGTTCCACTAAACCCTATTAGTGTGAGATAATTATTAAACATCCTATTTAGGAAACCACCATTCCTTACTTAGTGAATTCAATAACAAAAACTAGACAACCTCAACCCTAATTGATATACTTCTTATTACTTAAGAAGTATGTTCTTCAAAAGTTATTCTTTTGAATAAAATAAAGAATCATCATCAACCCTGCTTATATGGACCTACAAACCCTAGCCTGGTATCACCAACAAGATATACCACCTTGACAGCAACTATTGGTAGTTAAGATGTTTAGACTTAATTCAACAATACAAGCCTAGTAGCTGATGAATCCAACTAGGTTGTGATCCATCTAATACTTACTCTAGAAACTAAATGAAACCATAGTCAACCATAGAAACCCCTCAACCTAATTATCCTACTTGTTCTTTATTAAAGAACATGTTCTTCAAAAGTTATTCTTTTAAAGTATATGATAAATAATCATTAACCATGCCATATAGTACAAAAACTGACCACTGTTCTTTACTTGTAAACATTATGTCAATAATCATTCTTTGTGTGCTCAATTGATTATTATGCTTTATTATCTACCTGTTTATAATACCAAGTAAATAACACCTGAATAAGAACCTTGTATGTGAATCACTTTAAAAGTGCAACACACCCTAAACCAATCATTACAACTCATTGATCCTAAATCATCGGGGTTAGGTCACGCTTAGGGCGATTGCATCTCATACTTATGCATTATTGCATCCTTGCCAATCTTTTAAACATCATCCTTACCGGACGATGATGCTATTTCAGAATTTGGAATTATTGCGTAACGAAGACCTTGTCTGCATAATCTTGCAGTCAAGAAAGGCAAGTTCATCACTTGCTCATGTCATTTGAGTATTTCTATCAAATTACTTGCAAAGTATTATGGTTATCACTATTGCATAAAAATCAAAACCACTACTTTCATAACTATGAATATGACTATGTGGTGGGCAATGGAACCATGGATTGTGTTGATATGGTGGAGGTTCCATTGCACGGGTTTATATCCATCTAGGATTAAACAACAAATGTCGCCAGTGATTCTTGTGCCGTAATACCCGTGTTAACCATAAGATCCGGAGTGGGACGGAGTAGTCAAAAGTGTTTTCACCTCTCGTTCATCAACGGATGCACTTTACCGTAGACACTTGTATCTGTCAGGGCAAGCGGTTGGCTGGGGAAGCCTTAAGTCCCCACGGCATAGTCCGTAGACACTTGTCGCTCGAAGTGCAAGCGGTTGGCTGGGGAAGCCTTAAGTCCCCACGGTATTGCGGTCTATGATGGGTTGCAGCTACCGGCGAAGGATTTTGGATAACGAGTCCCAAACTGTTGTCGTGGTCGGGGTCCACCCGTGAGTGGGAATAATGGGACCGGCGAGGACCCAGGGTCGGGGTATGCAACAAAGGGTGGGTGTTCGAGGTAGCGGAGGAACATGATTGGCTAGACCTTATACCGGGCCTCACACCAAAGGAAGTGTGGACGGGAAAGCTGCCCGGTTGGCACCAAGGTTAAGATCTCTTATGGGTAAAGAAACACACCTCTGCAGAGTGTAAAGAACTGTGACCTGTCACTCTGTTGCGGTCAGAAACCCACCGGCGGGCAGCGACGGGCAACACCGTAGAGCCGGGAACAACTCAGGGCAGCGGCTGGCCCTGGTCCCTCTGAGCGACGGCCCGCAAAGCCTTCTGCGCACACGTCCGATGCTGATGCAAGGGCGTGCCACCTGACCTATACCTGGTCGGGAAGGTGTTGGATGATGCCTCGCTTAGTTTCCTCGCATGGCATACACGTAAACATAAAATACGAGCCTCGATCGGCTCTCGAGTTATCCCGTGAATCGGCTCAAAGAGCCGATCCACCCATGATTCGTACGAGGTGTACGAATATATGGTGGTCCTGCTTGATCAAGATAAAGCTAAAGAGATCTACGACGATTTAGGGTTTTCACCGCATAATCGGATCATCCTACTCACGATTGGGCCTCGCGCTCGCGTACGGTGATCGTAAGCCGATCCTAGACAGGGCCTAAAAACCAACACGAGGTTGATCCCCGGAACATCCTGTCTAGGGCTAGCAAACTACACCCTACACGCCGCTGGATCCTCCAACCCTTTGTAAGGCCTAACTATTGCGGATATTAAACTAATCCTTGAAGAACAAGGAGCAACCGTAGCGGATCGGATCTACTAAACAATGATCAAGCGGGGTGCCGCCCCTACACCTAAGATAGGTGTAAGGGCGGCTAGATGTAAAAGGGTTGCACTACGACAGCATATGATACGAAGAACAATGCTAACCCTAACACATCTAAGATAACTACGCTGCTCGCCATCAAAAAGGCTTTAGTACGAGCAACGCATGAACAACGTAATAAGCTTATGCTGCCTAGATCGCAAGATGCGATCTAGGCAGCATGGTGCTTACCAAGAGAAACCCTCGAGACGAAGGAGTTGGCGATGCGCCGAGATTGATTTGTGTTGAACGTTGGTTGTTGTTTATTTCATAAACCCTAGATACATATTTATAGTCCGGGGGACTTTCTAATTCAGAGCGTGCACCTAACCGTGCACGGGAAAAACTCTAACTTCTAAACGACACATATCCTACTATGCTACAGATACACGGGCAATTAGCCCAAACTTGGTAAACAAGGCCGATTCATGTATTTCTTCTATATATATTCTTCAAGCCCATCTTGATCGCGGCCCACCTCTGACTCGGTCAAATTCTGGTGATAACACATGCCCCCCTGGTTTTGGAAATGACATTTCCAAAATCACTCTACTTTTTCTTCGTCGGGTCATGTCGTGGCAGAGCAGAACCGTTGCAGCATCCTTCATCATGACACCTTGTCTTCTCAACTTTTCTGCAAAATTTGACAGCTTTAGCATCACTTCCTCGGAAACTGCAATGGCATTAAATCTCCACTAAGCTCCTCATTATTTAACCGTGCCGATTGATCAGTCCTCTTCATCCCCTTCCTCTGTTCTAGCTGTTGGCACCAAAAAACCCTCTCCTTCCATAGCCATGTCGTCCTCTTCCTCCCCTTCCGTTTCTCTCCAATCCTCTTCCTCAAGCGAGTCGATTCCAGGGCACAACCAGATGGAGGCATACAACTGGTGCGCTCCCAAGCATTGGGACGAGCGGGAGTGGGACTTCGATTTCGTGCCAGAGGGTGAGGACCTCGTCTGGTCAGATGGGGCCATGCCCCTAACTGACGGGGAGGATGACCTCCGATTCCTGATTGACGGAGCACTGGAGGCGGAGAGCGACGACGACGACCCTCCCTTCCGGGGTAAATTCACCTCCATCACCAAAGAAGAAGAAGAGGATGACGAAGACGAAGACATCTCCTCCGACACGAAGAAGGAACAGGAGGACGACACCTCCTCCGACGAACCGCCGCCAAAGCGCATCCGTGGCTGGGCTTGGTCAGATGAGGACGACGACGATGACGAGGAAGAAGCCTCCGCTCGAAGGTTACAGTAGCAGCAACGAGGAACTCGTCGACAGCAGCAATGACGGTAGCTACCCCAGCGACGGCGAAGACAGCAACAGCCCTTAGAGTAGGGACCTACTAGCATAGGATTAGCAGTAGTAATCTGTTCCTCTTTGTTGAACAATCGGCTTCTCTTTGTAAGAAATCTTATTATCAATGAAAAACTTCCTTTGATTTTGCCGATGTCCTCTATGCTGATTTAGCCGATTTTTCCTCATCTGACTCTGTCGACTGTTAGCCTAATCAATGCTTAATGACTGATGGCAACGCATCAGTCTCTCACGATAATCTGCGAGACAGGCCAATTCAGTCATCCCTCTAAGTTAGCCAGCTCTGCCGATGATGATAGCACAGCCGGCGATTTGGTCTTGAGCAGGCGTCTTTAAGAGAACCCTGGAACTGTCGCTGAATCATCTTGGATGCTAAAACTGATAACTCTGTAACAAAAGCACCACTCTTCAGAACAGTTGCGATGTAGAGCCAGCCGATTCCAACCAAATCGGCTCTCCAGAGCAAAGATTTTTTAGGGCGAGCTGCCCCCCGAGCCTTAATCAAGGCGAGAATACCGGCGAGGATGCACAGGTCGAACAAAAAGGCTCTGACCTCAGGCAATCTGGTAATCCGAGATAGCCACCATGAAGAGTCAGCCAAACTTGCCCACCAGCTTAATGAGAAAGAGGCTGCCTTGCATGCCAAACTGATGTTACTGCTGAACTTGGTGCAAAGGGTTGTCGGCTCATTGCAGCCGAGGCTGCTCTCATTATACATTCCCTTCAAGGAAACAGAAACTCTTGAAGCCGAACTGAACACCATCTTGGCGAAAATCTGGGCCTTGAGCACATAGCCGGTAGGTCTTGTGTAACTGCACTAGAGTCGATGGCTGCGCATCGGCTTCGTTTCTTAGTTCTAAAGTCGTTGTCCTTGCATCGGCTGTATATCATGAATTTTTTTTTACTGGCCGATTTTTTCCTATCGGCCCCCAATGTTTCACTGCACATGTTCATCCGATTAGGTGCCCCCCGAGCCGATTCTTTCAAGTAATTGAGGGTATTGGCTCTTCAGGTATTCCCTGTTGGATCAAATGCTGAACCTAGGCAGAATGTATGGTGAGGATAATTTTGGCCGATTGCTGGAATCGGCCTCCACGTTGCTTGCTCGATGAAGGTTTTTGCAATGCTCCTCCATAAATCCTTGGGGCCGATCACCTGGATCGGCATCGCCACATTTGTCCATCGATGTTGCTCTTGTTACACGGTCAGGCCGGTGGATAAAACCAGCCTAACCCCGTTCTTCGTCACGTCGATGCGCTCGCAGTCGTCCAAATTGATGCCTGAGAGTGGCTCTTGGCCTGATGTCTCCCAAACGTCCATGCCAGCCGTTGAAATCTCGGCTGAATCATCTACGTGGACGACTTCTACTTCATCTCCATCCCACTGTATTAGGCATTGGTGCATCGTGGATGGAATGCAACAGTTGGCGTGGATCCAATCTCTCCCTAGTAGGACAGCATAGGAGCTCTTGCTGTCGACGATAAAGAACGTCGTAGGGACGGTTTTCCTTCCTACGGTCAGATCCACGTTCAGAACACCTTGTGCGTCAGATGCTTGGCCGTTGAAATCGCTCAGTGTCACATTGGTTTTGATCAGATCCGAGCTAGAGCGTCCCAACCGACGTAGCATGGAGTATGGCATAATGTTAACTGCCGCTCTGGTGTCCACCAACATCTTGTTAACAGGTTGCCCATTGATGTAACCTCGCAAGTACAGGGCCTTCGGATGCCCGTAGCTTCTCTCTCGTGGCTTCTCAAAGATGACCGGCCGTGGGCCGCGATCAAGTTGTGCCACAGGTGCTTCGTCTAATCCTGGAGCACTAAACTCCGTTGGAAGGATGAACACCATGTTTGTACCAGCCGATGTCTCATCATCGGCTTTCCTTTGCTTGGGGCGACACTCTTTCCTTTGTGGCCGACCTTCTTCATCCAGGGTTCGTTGAATTTTAGCGGCCAGATCAGGCCGCGCCTTCCTCAACGTGTGCAGGTATAAACTTTCAGCTTCCTCCAACCCACGTAGACGCTGAAACCTTCGTTTTTGGGAACGGCTGAGCCCATCAGGGCACCACCTTGGCCGATGATACTTGTCTTGTTCTTCATCATCGTCCTCTAGTTCCTCGAGATCTTCCACCCGAGCGGACTCAGCATGTTTGTTCCGAGGCGGGAGAGGCCCTAGACGTTTGAACACGGACACGCTAGCTGCATCCTTCTTCTTTTGTTTGCATTCTGGGCAGTTGCCGATTGTTGGCAATTGGCTCATTCCTGAATCCCAGCAGTATCTGAAGAAGGGGCAGTCCCAGTGCCTATCCACGTCGTCTTGCTCTCTCGCCTTTCCCTTGGCGTGGCGCTCATACCTCTCCTCGTCGCGATCATGCCGACGACGTCTCTTGTCGTCCCTAGCCAGACGATCTTTTTCATCATCGTCGTTGTATCGTCGGCGTTGGTCATACTGACTCACATACTTGTTGAGGAGGTGATCAGAGAGAGGTCGCTGATATCTTATGTTCTTCACTTCTCCTCTGTGACGTAGCGCTTGCCATCGTGGCGGAGCCGATCGCGTGGAGCGGCTTCCTCTGTGTCCTTGCTATGAGAGCAGCTGCCCTCATCTCCGTCCTTACCAGAGTGGTGCCCAGGTCCTACCATGTTGATATTGCACGAGAAATCTGGCTGGCACCCTTCATGGTAAGTACACTCCACCATGTTAACGGCGGGGAAGGGGTGTGTGTCGACCTTCATGGCGTACTGGTTGAAAATTAGCCGCCCTTGTTCTATCGCCATTTGGACCTGTTGACGCCACACCCTGCAGTCGTTGGTGGCGTGGGTGAACGTGTTATGCCATTTGCAGTATGGCTTTCCGTTCAGCTCCTGCACCGTGGGGATCTTGTGGCCTTCGGGTACCTTTAGCTGCTTCTCCTTGAGTAAGAGGTCGAAAATCTGTTCAGCTTTGGTCACGTCGAAGTCGAACCCTTTTGGAGGGCCTTGTGGATTAACCCACTTACAGGACACGGGGCTTGCCGCCCGAGTCCATTCAGCCACTGCTACCTCTTGATCTTCTGCAGCACCTTCATCCTCATCTGCCTCAACCAGGGCCACCGCACGCTTGAATTTGTCCTGGTAAACATCTGGGTGGCGCTGTTCATATGCTGACAGCTTCTGCACCATGTGCGCCAATGAAGGGTAGTCTGCTTGGGAGGCCACGTCCTTGATCGATGATGAGAGACCCACCACCGCCAGCTCGACTGCTTCTTTCTCACTTACGTGAACCGAATAGCATCGGTTCCTAACGGTCCTGAAGCGTTGGATGTATTCTGACACTGTTTCCCCGCGCTTCTGTCGTACCTGTGCTAGATCGGCAATACCAGCCTCGGAAGCCTCTGAGTGATACTGTATGTGGAACTGCTCTTCCAACTGCTTCCAAGTCCGGATTGAGTTCGGTGGCAGCGATGTGTACCACCCGAAAGCCGATCCTGTGAGGGACTGTGGGAAGAACCTCACACGCAGCTCGTCCGATGCTGAGATCGTGCCCAGCTGTGCCAAATATCGGCTCACATGCTCGATGGAGCTGGAACCATCTGATCCACTAAACTTTGTGAAGTCAGGGAGCCGATATTTGGGTGGTAGCGGGATCAATTCGTACTCGTTGGGGTACGGCTTGGTATAGCCGATTGTCCTCCCTTTCGGCATCATGCCGAATTGGTCTTTCAGAATTGTACAAATCTGATCCGCGGTGATGGCTGAAGGTGTCGAACCCTGAATATTCGCCGGGGTGGCATACTTAGCCAGCCATGCTTGCTTTTCCAGTTCTGAGCCAACTGCAGGAGCTGAGCTCTGGAGGTTTGTCGGGGTGGCATACTTAGCTAGCCACGTCTGCTTCTCAATATCTGCTCCCGACGTTCCTCCTGCTCGTTCCGAAGTCCCTGCTGTTGCAGCCTGGTTTGAGAGTGCCCAGTTACTGCAGTCTGGCACGTATGCGCACGTGTATCCGTGCGGGATCTCCTTGGGCGCCTCATGTAGGAATTGATAGTCACTAGGGTCACCACAAATCTTGTAGACGACGTATGCCGATGAGTTCGGCACTTCTGGTGCTGCCAATGTGAACGGCAGCGGTGGACGGGACTGGAGTGGCATCTCTCCTTGGTAAGTCCCCAGAGCCGGTCCTGACGGAGAGTACTGATGGCTCATGATTTCCTGGATCACGCGAAGAGCGACACGCTCCAAAGTGTTCACCAGGCTCTCAGAGTGGCGGTGTAGCGAATGAGCCACCATGAAGTTGATCTCCTGACGCAGCGACCTGGTGCGTTCTTCTGACGGGGAGGACAGGTCCACTCCATCGAGCGCGCCTTCAGGTGAGAACCCCTTCCACCTGATGCCATGGGAGCGGGTTCCGTGGAAAGAGCCGATGAGGTCGGCTTCGAGGACCGCCTTGATCTCGTCATGCTTCTTCTTGAGCTCGTCGGTCGGATCCTCGTACTTGACCGGAGTGCCTTCCGCCATCTCGGATGTAGATGGCGATGCGGTGGATGTCGAAGATGGTCCCACCGAGCGTGCCGGAATGTGTTGCGGTCGAAACCCACCGGCGGGCAGCGACGGGCAACACCGTAGAGCCGGGAACAACTCGGGGCTGCGGCTGGCCCCGGTCCCTCCGAGCGACGGCCCGCAAAGCCTTCGCGCACACGTCCGATGCTCGATGCAAGGGCGTGCCACCTGACCTATACCCGGTCGGGAAGGTGTTGGATGATGCCTCGCTTAGTTTCCTGCATGGCATACACGTAAACATAAAATACGAGCCTCGATCGGCTCTCGGGTTATCCTCGTGAATCGGCTCAAAGAGCCGATCCACCCATGATTCGTACGAGGTGTACGAATATATGGTGGTCCTGCTTGATCAAGATAAAGCTAAAGCGATCTACGACGATTTAGGGTTTTCACCGTATAATCGGATCATCCTACTCACGATTGGGCCTCGCGCTCGCGTACGGTGATCGTAAGCCGATCCTAGACAGGGCCTAAAAACCAACACGAGGTTGATCCCCGGAACATCCTGTCTAGGGCTAGCAAACTACACCCTACACGCCGCTGGATCCTCCAACCCTTTGTAAGGCCTAACTATTGCGGATATTAAACTAATCCTTGAAGAACAAGGAGCAACCGTAGCGGATCGGATCTATTAAACAATGATCAAGCGGGGTGCCGCTCCTACACCTAAGATAGGTGTAAGGGCGGCTAGATGTACAAGGGTTGCACTACGACAGCATATGATACGAAGAACAATGCTAACCCTAACACATCTAAGATAACTACGCTGCTCGCCATCAAAAAGGCTTTAGTACGAGCAACGCATGAACAACGTAATAAGCTTATGGCTGCCTAGATCGCAAGATGCGATCTAGGCAGCATGGTGCTTACCAAGAGAAACCCTCGAGACGAAGGAGTTGGCGATGCGCCGAGATTGATTTGTGTTGAACGTTGGTTGTTGTTTATTTCATAAACCCTAGATACATATTTATAGTCCGGGGGACTTTCTAATTCAGGCGTGCACCTAACCGTGCACGGGAAAAACTCTAACTTCTAAACGACACATATCCTACTATGCTACAGATACACGGGCAATTAGCCCAAACTTGGTAAACAAGGCCGATTCATGTATTTCTTCTATATATATTCTTCAAGCCCATCTTGATCGCCGCCCACCTCTGACTCGGTCAAATTCTGGTGATAACACACTCCCTGTTCCGGGATGAGGAACTACGAACGCGGCCGGAAAGGAGCTCCATGAAGTTCTAGTAAACCGGTGAAGGCTGATGGACATAGTTCTTCTGAATAAAAGCAACCTTTTGAAGAAATGATTATGAAAACTTGCATTGGTATTAGACTTTCTGGTCTAATGCCGTAGCTAGTGCATTAAACACCTCTTTCCTATAATGAACTTGTTGAGTACGCTCGTACTCATCCCACTCTTAAATCCCCTGCTTAGATATGGAGGCATCGAAGGAGGATCTACAGTGCAACTCGAAGACCGAGAAGTCCACAACAACTTCAAGAGACAGGACCCTGTCAGAGGAGTCAAATACCACATCCAGCAAGGAGAAAACCTAGTTTAGCCATAGAAGAGAACTAGCTCCCTAAACCTAGCTCCTATTTAGCTAGAATCTATTCATAGCCTCTGTAGCTAGTTAATTACTCCACAAATAGAGTTCGTGTTAGGATTAGACTACGAGTCGTTCTTCTGGAGTTTATTTGCAGTTTTACCTCATTGTAAAGTAGGAGGCGGTGATGATCTTATGTAACAGAGTAAATGTTGTAATTCTATAGACATTCCTTGGACTCGCATATGTTTTTGTTGTACCACTCTGAGCGATATAATACCCGTGGAACTGTGTTTCATTGGTGTTATATCAGACTTGCATACTACACCATGCAGTGGTATGCCGGGTCATCACAGGCGCCACACAAAAAGGTTAGATGAGTGAAATAGTTTGCCCGGAGGTAGTCTGTGCTATAGTTGGAACAAAGGGTTATTTTTGTGTAAATGGCCACACCAACATGGCTCAGTAAGGAACATGTACGAGTGGACCCCAGAGCGGCGGCGTTCACGTCATGGTCCGGAAAACTGTAGTTTACTGGGCCTCGCCTCGGACAGCCAGCGGGGACGAGAAAAGCCTGATGCCACGGCCTCGGTCGGAACGGGGCGCAAGTGTGTGGGGGCAGGCGTGGAGGTAAAAAACGTGGTCCGCTGCAACAATATTGTCAGGTTCCGATCCGTCGCTGACGCCCTGCTCCTGCCCCCGTGCATCTTCCCTTTCACTCCCGTCGGTTGCATGCTTTGAGAACAGTTTAGACACATATAATGTAGCAATGACATGTATGATACACGCTGGAAGGAGGAAAGAGGAAGTTAGAAGTATCTTCTCTTTGTTTGTTAAGAGATGATTTCCTAGTACAATCTCTATCACCACTTATTTAGTATGTCTAGTTGACAGGGGTACAATTCAAAAATAATTTATTAAACTATACATCATATTTTATTGTCATATCTAAATTACATTGTGAGTTAAAATAAGGTGGATCTTATCAGATATATTCCACATGCATGCCCTTGCCTATGTGCTCCATACTGTGTGCAAATCTCAGCAAGCCGTGTCACTCTAACCAGCTGAAGCAAATATCTAGTGTACCAAATTTTCTCCGGCTTAACCAAAATGTTGTTTCAACCTGACTCATTGTTTTTCACATTTTGTTTCTTTGTTGGGACTGAAAGAATGGGAAACAAAATATTTTCTCTATTCACTAATGCATGATCTTTTAGACTTTAAAGTGGACTATATACAAACCTATATGACAGTACCATAGTAGGAGTACTAAAGTGGAGTAGAAACTACAAAGTGGAGTACACAGTAGTACAAGTACTCATGTTTTGGCACATGAAAGTATATGCTTCCTTCATTCTGAAATGCATGTTACACATATTTTGAAATTTTAAAAAATTGAAACAAAAAATTCGCACTACATCTTCATGTGCTAGGTGACAAGGTATTAACTTATCAATGTCTACAAGTTGTAGACTAGGGTTTCGTGGAAAGTAGAGAGCAAGTAGATCTCGAGGGTTTCAGCCGGAAAAGTACTCGACTGCTAAAATCTAGGGTTGTGTTGACAATGAATCGATCCTTTCTTTCTCCCTCGACTCCCCCTTATATAGGAGGCGGAGCCGAGGGTTTCATGATGTACAAGTTACAAACAGCGGGAGACTCTTTGAGTTCGTCCCGTATTAGTTACAAGTCTTTATTCGTAATACAACACTATCTTTCCATATCGACACCTATTAGGGCTTCCGGTCTTCAAATTCTTCGAGTCATAGGCCTTCAGTCAACCCCGGGTACCTTCTTTGGCAGGTCTATTGGGGATGCCTATGTCACTGAGTGCTCACAAAGTCGTTCCATGAAAAATCGACTTGTCATGTAATGTGTGTAAAAAATACGAAATTCAATGCTAAAAATAAGACTTTTCAGGAGATTAATTTTCTCTTTTTACATAGATTACAAAAAAAGTGTTGGTTCCTTGCGAAATTTGACGAACACACGTATATTATGAAGATGTACGTTTAGAATTTTTGTCAAAAAATTTCAACATTTCGAAATATAATTTTTGGATAGAGTGAGCATATGCACGTGTGAGTCGAATTAAATTTCTGGAGTACTCACTCCGTTCTAAATTAGTTGTCATAGTCTTTCTTTTAATGAGCGAACCTACAATCTGTCTAGATACGTCCGTATTTAGATTAAATCTAACTTAAACTGCGATAAATGATTCAAAACATAGAGAGTAATGCAGAAACTCAATTCGGCTCCCGGGTGCATATGATCCCTCTACCATAAAAATATATTTTCAAGTGTTAAAAAAATTTGACAAAAAAATTTACATGTACATCTTCATAATATATGTGTATTCATCAAGTTTCACAAAAAAATGATATTTTTTGTAGTCTAAGAGAAAAAAGAGAAAATTTATCTTGTGACAAGTCTTTGTTTCAGCACCGAATTTTATCTTTTTTACACGCGCCACATGACATGTCGATTTTTCTGTAGGGATACGTTGCATAGAAAACAAAAAAATTCCTACCGCGAGAACGCAAACCAAGCCAAGATGCAATCTAGAAGTTGGGAGCAACGAGGAGATGATCGAGACTCACCCTTGAAGATTTCCAAAGCCTACAAGATGAGGCTCTTGTTGCTGCGGTAGACGATCACTTGCCGCTTGCAAAAGCGCGTAGAAGATCTTGATCACGGTGCTACGATCGGGCAGCACCTCCGTACTCGGTCACACGTTCGGTGTTGATGAAGACGACGTCCTTCTCCCCGTTCCAGCGGGCAGCGGAAGTAGTAGCTCCTCCTTGACTCCGGCAGCACGACGGCGTGGTGGCGGTGGCGATGGAGAACTCCGGCGGAGCTTCGCTAAGCGTGCGGGAGAGGTGGAGGAGAGAGGGGGCGGCTAGGGTTTGGGAGAGGGGGTGGCCGGCCTCAAGGGGTGCGGCCAGCTTGGTGGCTTGTGGTGGCCGCCCCTCCCCTATGCCCCTCATTATATAGGTGGAACCCCAAGTGTTGGACTACAAGTCTTCGAATAAGACCCCAACACAAGAACCTTCCATGTAGTAGGGAAACCTACCCAAGGTGGGACTCCCACCCAAGTGGGATTCCCACCCTTCCATGAAGGGGGGTGGCCGGCCCCCTTGGTGGAGTCCACCTTGGACTCCCCCCTCTAGGGTTGGCCGGCCATGGGGAGGTGGACTCCCTCCGAGACTCCTCCTTCCTTAGTGATTTCTTCCGGACTTTTCTAGAACCTTCTAGAACCTTCCATAAATGCACCGGATCATTTTCAAACTTGGAATATGACTTCCTATATATGAATCTTATTCTCCGGACCATTCCGGAACTCCTCGTGATGTCCGGGATCTCATCCGAGACTTCGAACAATACTTCGAACTCCATTCCATATTCAAGTTCTACTAATACAACATCAAACCTTAAGTGTGTCACCCTACGGTTCGTGAACTATGTGGACATGGGTGAGAACTCTCTTCGACCAATAACCAATAGCGGGATCTGGAGATCCATAATGGCTCTCACACATTCAACGATGACTTAGTGATTGAATGAACCATTCACATACGATACCAGTTCCCTTTGTCACGCGATATTTTACTTGTCCGAGGTTTGATCATCAGTATCACTCTATACCTTGTTCAACCTCGTCTCCTGACAAGTACTCTTTACTCGTACCGTGGTATGTGGTCTCTTATGAACTTATTCATATGCTTGCAAGACATTAGACGACATCCACCGAGAGGGCCCAGAGTATATCTATCCGTCATCGGGATGGACAAATCCCACTGTTGATCCATATGCCTCAACTCATACTTTCCGGATACTTAATCCCACCTTTATAACCACCCATTTACGCAGTGGCGTTTGATGTAATCAAAGTACCTTTCCGGTATAAGTGATTTACATGATCTCATGGTCGAAAGGATTAGGTAACTATGTATTGAAAGCTTATAGCAAATAACTTAATGACGTGATCTTATGCTATGCTTAAATGGGTGCGTCCATTACATCATTCATACAATGACATAACCTTGTTATTAATAACATCCAATGTTCATGATTATGAAACTAATCATCTATTAATCAACAAGCTAGTTAAGAGGCTTACTAGGGACTCTTTGTTGTTTACATAACACACATGTATCAATGTTTCGGTTAATACAATTATAGCATGGTATATAAACATTTATCATAAACATAAAAATATATAATAACCACTTTTATTATTGCCTCTTGGGCATATCTCCAACAGTCTTCCACTTGCACTAGAGTCAATAATCTAGATTACATTGTAAGGTACCTAACACCCATGGCATTCTGGTGTTGGTCATGCTTTGCCCTAGGGAGAGCTTTAGTCAACGGATCTGCTACATTAAGATCAGTGTGTACTTTGCAAATCTTTAGTTCTCCATCTTCGATGTACTCGCGAATCGAATGATAACGCAGCTTGATATGCTTCAGCCTCTTGTGTGACCTTGGTTCTTGTGCATTGGCGATGGCACCCATGTTGTCACAGTAGATGACTAGTGGATCCAATGCACTAGGAACCACACCGAGCTCTACAATGAACCTCTTCATCCATACCGCTTCTGATAAAGCCTCTGAAGCCGCTATGTACTCCGATTCTGCTGAAGACTTCGCCACCGTGCACTGCTTCGAGCTTGCCCAGCTTACTGCAGCACCATTCAATATAAACACGTACCTAGACTGTGACTTAGAGTCATCAGGATCAGTGTTCCAACTTGCATCGGTGTAACTTGTTACAACGAGCTCTTGGTCACCTCCATAACAAAGAAACATATCCTTAGTTCTTTTCAAGTACTTCAGGATATTCTTGACCGCTGTCCAGTGCTCCATTCCTGGATCACTTTGATATCTGCTAGTTAAACTAACATCATGTGCTATATCCGGTCTAGTACATAGCATGGCATACATGATAGAGCCTACTGCCGAGGCATAGGGGATCTGACTCATCCTTTCTCTTTCTTCTGCCGTAGCCGGACCTTGAGTCTTACTCAAGACCTTGCCCGGTAACATAGGTAAGAATCCTTTCTTACTTTCGTCCATTCTAAACTTCTTTAGAATCTTGTCCAGGTATGTACTTTGTGATAGCCCTATTAGACGTCTTGATCTATCTCTATAAATCTTGATGCCTAATATATACGATGCTTCACCAAGGTCTTTCATTGAAAAACTATTATTCAAATAACCTTTTACACTGCTTAATAGTTCTATATCATTCCCAATCAGTAATATGTCATCTACATATAATATCGGGAATGCTACAGAGCTCCCACTCACTTTCTTGTAAATACAGGCCTCTCCATGACACTGTATAAACCCGAAGTCTTTGATCACCTTATCAAAGCGTCGGTTCCAACTTCTCGATGCTTGCTTCAGTCCATAAATTGAATGCTGAAGTTTGCATACTTTGTCAGCATTTTTAGGATCGACAAAACCTTTAGGTTGTACCATATACAACTCTTCCTCAATGTCTCCGTTAAGGAACGCCGTTTTGACATCCATCTGCCAAATCTCATAATCGAAAAATGCAGCTATTGCTAACAAAATCCTCACAGATTTTAGCTTCGCTACAGGTGAGAAAGTCTCATCGTAGTCAACACCTTGAATTTGTCGAAACCCTTTGCGACAAGTCGAGCTTTATAGACAGTAATATTACCATCGGCATCTGTTTTTCTCTTGAAGATCCATTTATTCTCGACAGACCTTGCGGCTATCGGGTAAGTCTACCAAAGTCCACACTTTGTTATCATACATGGATCCCATTTCGGATTTCATGGCTTCTTGCCATTTGTTGGAATACTGGGCTCATCATTGCTTCTTCATACGTCGCAGGGTCTTCATCATTGTTGTCCACAATCATGACATTTAGACAAGGATCATACCAATCGGGAGTGGCACGTTCCCCGGTCGATCTGCGAGGTTCGAGTAGCTATCTCATTCGAAGTTTCATGATCATTATCATTAGCTTCCTCTCGTTGCCGGTGTAGGCGGCACGAGAACAACTTCCGGTACTCGCGCTACTCTGATCAACAAGTGAAGATTCATCAATCTCATCGAGTTCTACTTTTCTTCCAGTCACTTCTTTAGTGAGAAGTTCTTTCTCAAGAAAGGTTCCGTTCTTAGCAACAAAGATTTTGCCTTCGGATCTGTGATAGAAAGTGTACCATATAGTTTCTTTAGGGTATCCTATGAAGACGCATTTCTCCGCTTTGGGTTCTAGCTTGTCCGGTTGTAACTTTTTTACATAGGCTTCGCAACCCCAAATTTTAAGGAACAACAGCTTAGGTTTCTTATTAAACCATAATTCATACGGTGTCGTTTCAACGGATTTTGATGGTGCTCTATTTAAAGTGAATGCGGCTGTCTCTAATGCATAACTCCAAAATGATAAAGGCAAATCTGTAAGAGACATCATAGAACGAACCATATCTAAGAGAGTTCGATTACGACGTTTGGACACACCGTTTCGTTGAGGTGTTCCCGGCGGTGTCAATTGTGAAAGTATTCTGCATTTCTTTAAATGCATGCCAAACTCATAACTCAGATATTCACCTCCACGATCAGATCATAGAAATTTAATCTTCTTGTTACGTTGATTTTCTACTTCACTTTGGAATTCCTTAAACTTCTCGAAAGTTTCGGATTTATGTTTCATGAAATAGATATACCCATATCTACTCAGATCATCT
Source organism: Lolium rigidum (assembly GCF_022539505.1). Lineage (NCBI taxonomy): Eukaryota > Viridiplantae > Streptophyta > Magnoliopsida > Poales > Poaceae > Lolium > Lolium rigidum. The sequence goes on from NC_061514.1 coordinate 238,867,210, forward strand.
GTGAAGGTTAGAACAAAACGATAACCACCGCGCGATGCTACACTCATTGGTCCGCACACATCGGTATGTATGATTTCTAACAAGTCAGTAGCTCGCTCCATAATACCAGAAAATGGAGTCTTAGTCATTTTTCCCATTAGACATGCTTCGCATCTATCAAGTGACTCAAAGTCAAGTGATTCAAGTAATCCATCGGTATGGAGTTTCTTCATGCGTTTCACTCCAGTATGACCAAGACGACAGTGCCACATATAAGTAGAATTATCATTCAATTTAATTCGCTTAGCATCAATATTATGTATATGTGTATCACTACTATCGAGATCTAACAAAAATAAGCCATTCTTTTCAGGTGCTCGACCATAAAAGATATTATTCATAAAAATAGAACAACCATTATTCTCAGACTTGAATGAATAACCGTCTTGCATTAAACAAGATCCAGATATAATGTTCATGCTCAACGCGGGTACAAAATAACAATTATTGAGGATTAAAACTAATCCCGAAGGTAGATGTAGAGGAAGTGTGCCGACAGCGATCACATCGACTTTGGATCCATTTCCAACGCGCATCGTCACTTCATCCTTCAATAGTCTTCGTTTATTCTTTAGTTCCTGTTTCGAGTTACAAATATGAGCAACCGAACCAGTATCAAATACCCGGTACTAGTACGAGAACCGATAAGATAAACATCTATAACATGTATATCGGATATACCTTCTTTCTTCTTCTTGACAAGGCCGCTCTTCGGATCCGCCAAATGCTTGGAGCAATTACGCTTCCGAGTGTCCCTTCTCCTTGCAGTAATAGCACTCAAGCATCGGGCTTAGGGCCAGTCTTAGGTTTCACAGGAGGCGTGGCAGCTTTCTTGCCACCCTTCTTGAATTTTCCCTTAGACTTGCCCTGTTTCTTGAAACTGGTGGTCTTGTTGACCATCACCACTTGGTGCTCTTTCTTGATCTGAATCTCAGCAGATTTCAGCATGGCGAAGAGTTCAGGTAACTCTTTGTTCATGTTCTGCATATTGTAGTTCATCACAAAGTTCTTGTAACTAGGTGGCAGTGATTGAAGGACACGATTAATCCCCAATCTGTTAGGAATCACTATTCCCAGATCACTGAGTTTCTTCGCATGCCCGGTCATGGCGAGCATTGATGCGTGTAGTTGACACGTCCGTTGGGAACCCCAAGAGGAAGGTGTGATGCGCACAGCGGCAAGTTTCCCTCAGTTAGAAACCAATGTTTAATCGAACCAGTAGGAGTCAAGAAGCACGTTGAAGGTTGATGGCGGCGGGATGTAGTGCGGCGCAACACCGGAGATTCCGGCGCCAACGTGGAACCCGCACAACACAACCAAAGTACTTTGCCCCAACGAAACAAGTGAGGTTGTCAATCTCACCGGCTTGCTGTAACAAAGGATTAACCGTATTGTGTGGAAGATGATTGTTTGCAGAGAAAACAGTAAAAACAAGTATTGCAGAAGATTTGTATTTCAGTATTAAAGAATGGACCGGGGTCCACAGTTCACTAGAGGTGTCTCTCCCATAAGATAAAAGCATGTTGGGTGAACAAATTACAGTCGGGCAATTGACAAATAGAGAGGGCATAACAATGCACATACATGACATGATAAGTATAGTGAGATTTAATTGGGCATTACGACAAAGTACATAGACCGCCATCCAACCGCATCTATGCCTAAAAAGTCCACCTTCGAGGTTATCATCCGAACCCCTCCGAGTATTAAGTTGCAAAGCAACGGACAATTGCATTAAGTATGGTGCGTAATGTAATCAACAACTACATCCTCGGACATAGCGCCAATGTTTTATCCCTAGTGGCAACAAGCACAACACAACCTTAGAACTTTCTCATCATCGTCCCGGATGTCAATGCAGGCATGAACCCACTATCGAGCATAAGTACTCCCTCTTGGAGTTAAAAGTAAAAACTTGGCCGGAGCCTCTACTAGAAACGGAGAGCATGCAAGATCATAAACAACACATGTATAATAACTTGATAATTAACATGACATGGTATTCTCTATCCATCGGATCCCGACAAACACAACATATAGAATTACATACAGATTATCTTGATCATGTTAGGCAGCTCACAAGATCTAACAATGAAGCACAATGAGGAGAAGACAACCATCTAGCTACTGCTATGGACCCATAGTCCAGGGGTGAACTACTCACTCATCACTCCGGAGGCGACCATGGCGGTGTAGAGTCCTCCGGGAGATGAATCCCCTCTCCGGCAGGGTGCCGGAGGAGATCTCCAGAATCCCCCGAGATGGGATCGGCGGCGGCGGCGTCTCGCAAGGTTTTCCGTATCGTGGTTTTTCGCATCGGGGGTTTCGCGACGGAGGCTTTAAGTAGGCGGAAGGGCGAGTCGGGGGCCGGACGAGGGGCCCACACCACGGGCGGCGCGGGCCCCCTTGGCCGCGCCGCCATGTGGTTTGGCCACCTCGTGGCCCCACTTCGTATGTTCTTCGGTCTTCCGGAAGCTCCGTGGAAAAATAGGCCCTCGGGTCTTTGTTTCGTCCAATTCCGAGAATATTTCGTTACTAGGATTTCGAAACCAAAAACAGCGAGAAACAGAACCGGCACTTCGGCATCTTGTTAATAGGTTAGTTCCAGAAAATGCACGAATATGACATAAAGTGTGCATAAAACATGTAGGTATCATCAATAATATGGCATAGAACATAAGAAATTATCGATACGTCGGAGACGTATCAAGCATCCCCAAGCTTAGTTCTACTCGTTCCGAGCAGGTAAAACGATAACAAAGATAATTTCGAAGTGATATGCCATCATAACCTTGATCATACTATTTGTAAACATATGTAGTGGATGCAGCGATCAAAACAATGGTGATGACATGAGTAAACAAGTGAATCATATAGCAAAGACTTTTCATGAATAGTACTTCAAGACAAGTATTAATAAGTCTCGCATAAGAGTTAACTCATAAAGCAATAAATCAAAGTAAAGGCATTGAAACAACACAAAGGAAGATTAAGTTTCAGCGGTTGCTTTCAACTTGTAACATGTATATCTCATGGATAATAGTCAACATAGAGTAATATAACAAGTACAATATGCAAGTATGTAGGAATCAATGCACAGTTCACACAAGTGTTTGCTTCTTGAGGTGGAGAGAAATAGGTGAACTGACTCAACATAAAAGTAAAGAGAATGGTCCTTCAAAGAGGAAAGCATCGATTGCTATATTTGTGCTAGAGCTTTTATTTTGAAAACATGAAACAATTTTGTCAACGGTAGTAATAAAGCATATGAGTTATGAAAGTTATATCTTACAAGTTGCAAGTCTCATGCATAGTATACTAATAGTGCCCGCACCTTGTCCTAATTAACTTGGACTACCGGATCTTTGCAATGCACATGTTTTGACCAAGTGTCACAATGGGGTACCTCCATGCCGCATGTACAAAGGTCTAAGGAGAAAGCTCGCATTTTGGATTTCTCGCTTTTGATTATTCTCAACTTAGACATCCATACCGGGACAACATGGACAACGGATAATGGACTCCTCTTTAATGAATAAGCATGTGGCAACAATTATTATTCTCATATGAGATTGAGGATATATGTCCAAACTGAAACTTCCACCATGAATCATGGCTTTAGTTAGCGGCCCAAAGTTCTTCTCTAACAATATGCATGCTCCAACCATGAAGGTGGTAGATCTCTCTTGCTTCGAGACAAGACGGACATGCATAGCAACTCACATGATATCCAACAAAGAATAGTTGATGGCGTCCCCGAAACATGGTTATCGCTCAACAAGCAACTTAATAAGAGATAAAGTGCATAAGTACATATTCAATACCACAATAGTTTTTAAGCTATTTGTCCCATGAGCTATATATTGCAAAGGTGAATGATGGAATTTTAAAGGTAGCACTCAAGCAATTTACTTTGGAATGGCGGATAAATACCATGTAGTAGGTAGGTATGGTGGACACAAATGGCATAGTGGTTGGCTCAAGTATTTTGGATGCATGAGAAGTGTTCCCTCTCGATACAAGGTTTAGGCTAGCAAGGCTATTTGAAACAAACACAAGGATGAACGAGTACAGCAAAACTCACATAAAAGACATATGGTAAACATTATAAGACTCCATACCGTCTTCCTTGTTGTTCAAAACTCAATACTAGATATTATCTAGACTCTAGAGAAACTAAATATGCAAACCAAATTAGCAAGCTCTAAGTATTTCTTCATTAATGGGTGCAAAGTATATGATGCAAGAGCTTAAACATGAGCACAACAATTGCCAAGTATCAAATTATCCAAGACATTTTAGAGTTACTACATGTAGCATTTTCCAATTCCAACCATATAACAATTTAACGAAGAAGAAACTTCGCCATGAATACTATGAGTAGAGCCTAAGGACATATTTGTCCATATGCAACAGCGGAGCGTGTCTCTCTCCCATAAAGTGAATGCTAGGATCCATTTTATTCAAACAAAACAAAAAAACAAAAACAAACCGACGCTCCAAGTAAAGTACATAAGATGTGGCCGAATAAAAATATAGTTTCAGGGGAGGAACCTGATAATGTTGTCGATGAAGAAGGGGATGCCTTGGGCATCCCCAAGCTTAGACGCTTGAGTCTTCTTAAAATATGCAGGGGTGAACTACCGGGGCATCCCCAAGCTTAGAGCTTTCACTCTCCTTGATCATATTGCATCATACTCCTCTCTTGACCCTTGAAAACTTCCTCCACACCAAACTCGAAACAACTCATTAGAGGGTTAGTGCATAATAAAAATTCATATGTTCAGAGGTGACACAATCATTCTTAACACTTCTGGACATTTCATAAAGCTACTCGGACATTAGTGGATCAAAGAAATTCATCCAACATAGCAAAAGAGGCAATGCGAAATAAAAGACAGAATCTGTCAAAACAGAACAGTCCGTAAAGATGGATTTTATTAGGCCACCAGACTTGCTCAAACGAAAATGCTCAAATTGAATGAAAGTTGCGTACATATCTGAGGATCATGCTCGTAAATTGGCGTAATTTTCTGAGCTACCTACAGGGAGATAGACCCAGATTCGTGACAGCAAAGAAATCTGGAACTGCGCAGTAATCCAAATCTAGTACTTACTTTTCTATCAAAGACTTTACTTGGCACAAAAAAACATAAAACTAAGATAAGGAGAGGTTGCTACAGTAGTAAAAAACTTCCAAGACACAAATATAAAACAAAAATACTGGAGTAAAAACATGGGTTGTCTCCCATAAGCGCTTTTCTTTAACGCCTTTCGCCTAGGCGCGTAAAGTGTAACTCAAGTAACATCGAGAGATGAAGCATCAACATCATAATTTGTTCTAATAATAGAATCATAAGGTACCTTCATTCTCTTTCTAGGGAAGTGTTCCATACCTTTCTTGAGAGGAAATTGATATTTAATATTACCTTCCTTCATATCAATAGTAGCACCAACGGTTCGGAGAAAAGGTCTTCCCAATATAATGGGGCAAGATGCATTGCATTCAATATCCAAGACAACAAAATCAACGGGGACAAGGTTATTGTTAACCATAATATGAACATTATCAACTTTCCCCAAAGGTTTCTTTTTAGCATTATCAGCGAGATTAATATCCAAATAACAATTTTTCAATGGTGGCAAGTCAAGCATATCATAGACTTTTTTAGGCATAACGAAATACTTGCACCAAGATCACATAAGGCATTACAATCAAAATCTTTGACTCTCATTTTAATGATGGGCTCCCAACCATCCTCTAGCTTTCTAGGAATAGAAGTTTCAAGTTTTAGTTTCTCTTCTCTAGCTTTTATGAGAGCATTTGTAATATGTTTTGTGAAAGCCAAATTTATAGCACTAGCATTGGGACTTTTAGCAAGTTTTTGCAAGAACTTTATAACTTCAGAGATATGGCAATCATCAAAATCTAAATCATTACAATCTAAAGCAATGGGATTATCATCCCCAAGGTTGGAAAAAATTTCAGCAGCTTTATCACGAGCGGTTTCAGCAGTTTTAGCAGTTTCGAGTAATTTTGCGCGCTTTGCACTAGGAGTAGAAGCATTGCTAACACCAATTATTTTACCATTGATAGTAGGAGGTGCAGCAACATATGAAGAATCAACATTACTTGTGGTGGTAATAGTCCAAACTTTAGCTACATTTTCCTTTTTAGCTAGTTTTTTGATTTTCTTCTCTATCCCACCTAGCTCGCAGTTCAGCCATTAATCTTATATTCTCATTAATTCTAACTTGGATGGCATTTGCTGTAGTAACAATTTTATTTTCAATATCCCTATTAGGCATAACTTTCGATTTCAAAAGATCAACATCAGAGGCAAGACTATCAACTCTAGAAACAAGAATATCAATTTTATTGAGCTTTTCCTCAACAGATTTGTTAAAGGCAGTTTGTGTATTAATAAATTCTGTAAGCATGGCTTCAAGTCCAGGGGGTGTATTCCTATTATTGTTGTAAGAATTCCCATAAGAATTAGCATAACCGTTACCATTATTATAAGGATATGGCCTATAGTTATTACTAGAATTGTTCCGATAAGCATTGTTGTTGAAATTATTATTTTTAATGAAGTTTACATCAACATGTTCTTCTTGGGCAACCAATGAAGCTAATGGAACATTATTAGGATCAACATTAGTCCTATCATTCGCAAGCATAGACATAATAGCATCAACTTTATCATTCAAGGAAGAGGTTTCTTCAACAGAATTTACCTTCTTACCTTGTGGAGCTCTTTCCGTGTGCCATTCAGAGTAATTAACCATCATATTATCAAGAAGCTTTGTTGCTTCACCAAGAGTGATGGACATAAAGGTACCTCCAGCAGCTGAATCCAATAAATTCCGCGAAGAAAAATTTAGTCCTGCATAGAAGGTTTGGATGATCATCCAAGTAGTCAGTCCATGGGTTGGGTAATTTTTAACCAGAGATTTCATTCTTTCCCAAGCTTGAGCAACATGTTCATTATCCAATTGTTTAAAATTCATTATGCTACTCCTCAAAGATATAATTTTAGCAGGGGGATAATATCTACCAATAAAAGCATCCTTGCATTTAGTCCATGAATCAATACTATTCTTAGGCAGAGATAGCAACCAATCTTTAGCTCTTCCTCTTAATGAGAAAGGAAACAATTTTAATTTTATAATGTCACCATATACATCTTTATACTTTTGCATTTCACATAGTTCAACAAAATTATTGGGATGGGCAGCGAGCATCATCGGAACTAACACCGGAAAATTGCTCTCTCATGACAAGATTAAGTAAAGCAGGTTTAATTTCAAAGAATTCTGCTGTAGTAGCGGGTGGAGCAATAGGTGTGCATAAGAAATCATTATTATTTGTGCTTGTGAAGTCACACAACTTAGTATTTTCAGGGTTGGCCATTTTAGCAATAGTAAATAAAGCAAACTAGATAAAGTAAATGCAAGTAAACTAATTTTTTTGTGTTTTTGATATAGCAAACAAGATAGCAAATAAAGTAAAGCTAGCAACTAATTTTTTTGTGTTTTGATATAAATGCAGCAAACAAAGTAGTAAATAAAATAAAGCAAGACAAAAACAAAGTAAAGAGATTGAGAAGTGGAGACTCCCCTTGCAGCGTGTCTTGATCTCCCCGACAACGGCGCCGTAAATTTGCTTGATGCGTGTAGTTGACACGTCCGTTGGGAACCCCAAGAGGAAGGTGTGATGCGCACAGCGGCAAGTTTCCCTCAGTTAGAAACCAAGGTTTAATCGAACCAGTAGGAGTCAAGAAGCACGTTGAAGGTTGATGGCGGCGGGATGTAGTGCGGCGCAACACCGGAGATTCCGGCGCCAACGTGGAACCCGCACAACACAACCAAAGTACTTTGCCCCAACGAAACAGGTGAGGTTGTCAATCTCACCGGCTTGCTGTAACAAAGGATTAACCGTATTGTGTGGAAGATGATTGTTTGCGGAGAAAACAAGTAAAAACAAGTATTGCGAGCAGATTTGTATTTCGGTATTAAAGAATGGACCGGGGTCCACAGTTCACTAGAGGTGTCTCTCCCATAAGATAAAAGCATGTCTGGGTGAACAAATTACAGTCGGGCAATTGACAAATAGAGAGGGCATAACAATGCACATACATGACATGATAAGTATAGTGAGATTTAATTGGGCATTACGACAAAGTACATAGACCGCCATCCAACCGCATCTATGCCTAAAAAGTCCACCTTCAGAGTTATCATCCGAACCCCCTCCAGTATTAAGTTGCAAAGCAACAGACAATTGCATTAAGTATGGTGCGTAATGTAATCAACAACTACATCCTCGGACATAGCGCCAATGTTTTATCCCTAGTGGCAACAAGCACAACACAACCTTAGAACTTTTCGTCACTCGTCCCGGTGTCAATGCGGGCATGAACCCACTATCGAGCATAAGTACTCCCTCTTGGAGTTAAAAGTAAAAACTTGGCCGAGCCTCTACTAGAAACGGAGAGCATGCAAGATCATAAACAACACATGTATAATAACTTGATAATTAACATGACATGGTATTCTCTATCCATCGGATCCCGACAAACACAACATATAGAATTACATATAGATGATCTTGATCATGTTAGGCAGCTCACAAGATCTAACAATGAAGCACAATGAGGAGAAGACAACCATCTAGCTACTGCTATGGACCCATAGTCCAGGGGTGAACTACTCACTCATCACTCCGGAGGCGACCATGGCGGTGTAGAGTCCTCCGGGAGATGAATCCCCTCTCCGGCAGGGTGCCGGAGGAGATCTCCGGAATCCCCCGAGATGGGATCGGCGGCGGCGGCGTCTCGCATAGGTTTTCCGTATCGTGGTTTTTCGCATCGGGGGTTTCGCGACGGAGGCTTTAAGTAGGCGGAAGGGCAGAGTCGGGGGCCGGACGAGGGCCCACACCACAGGCGGCGCGGCCCACACCACGGGCGGCGCGCGCCCCCTTGGCCGCGCCGCCATGTGGTTTGGCCACCTCGTGGCCCCACTTCGTATGTTCTTCGGTCTTCTGGAAGCTCCGTGGAAAAATAGGCCCCTGGGTCTTTGTTTCGTCCAATTCCGAGAATATTTCGTTACTAGGATTTCTGAAACCAAAAACAGCAGAAAACAGGAACGGGCACTTCGGCATCTTGTTAATAGGTTAGTTCCACAAAATGCACGAATATGACATAAAGTGTGCATAAAACATGTAGGTATCATCAATAATATGGCATAGAACATAAGAAATTATCGATACGTCGGAGACGTATCAAGCATGTGCTCACTGACGGAGCTGCCTTCTTCCATCATACAGCTGAAGAAGTGTTTCGATGCTTCATAGCATTCCACGACCGCATGAGTTTCAAAGATAGCTTTCAGCTCATTGACCAACTCATGAGGATCCTGGTGCTCAAAACGTTTTTGAAGATCGGCTTCCAGACTGCACAGGATGGCACATTGAACTTGAGAGTACCGAGTTTTCCGAGTCTCGTAAACATTCTTTACTTCATCGGTTTCAGTTTCTGCAGGAGGGTCACCTAGCGGTGCATGAAGCACATATTGCAGATTTCCGCCAGCGAGGAAGATCCTCACATGACGGAACCAGTCGGTGAAGTTGCTACCGTTGCTCTTAAGCTTTTCTTTCTCTAGGAACTAGTTAAAATTGCTTGAGGACGCCATATCTACAACATATATTTGCAATAGTTTAGACTAATGTTTATGACAAATTGAGTTCAAATTTTAATTCAACAAAATTAAAAATCTAGGTGAACTCCCACTCAAAACAATATCCCTCGCATTGTCTTAGTGATCACACGAACCAAATCCACTACATCAAGTCCGATCATCACGAGACAAGATGTAATTTCAATGGCGAACACTCAAAGTGTTCATCACATCAATCATATGATTCATGCTCTACCTTTCGGTATCACGTCTTCCGAGACCATGTCTGTACATGCTAGACTCGTCAAGGCCACCTTAATATCCGCATGTGCAAAACTGGCTTGAACCGTTGTATGCACTTGTTGATTCTATCACACCCGATCATCACGAGATGCTTCGAAACGACAAGTCTTGGCAACGGTGCTACTAAGGATGAACACTTTATTATCTTGATATTTTAGTGAGAGGGATCATCTTATAATGCTACCGTCGCGATCTAAGCAAAATAAGATGCATAAAAGGATTAACATCACATGCAGTTCATATGTGATATGATATGGCCCTTTTGTCTTTGCGCCTTTGATCTTCATCTCCAAAGCACGGACATGATCTCCATCATCAACGGGCATGATCTCCATCATCGTCGGCGTAGCGTCAAGGTCAATGGCGCCGTCTTCATGATTGTTCTCCCATGTAGCAACTATTACAACTTCTTTGAAATACTACTCAACATGAAATTCAAAGACAACCATAAGGCTCCTGCCGGTTGCCACAATACAATAATGATCATCTCATACATATTCATCATCACATTATGGCCATATCACATCACCAAACCCTGCAAAAAACAAGTTAGACGTCTCTAATTTGGTTTTCATATTTTACGTGGTTTAGGGTTTTCGAGTAAGATCTAATCTACCTACGAACATGAACCACAACGGTGATACTAGTGTTGTCAATAGAAGAGTAAATTGAATCTTCACTATAGTAGGAGAGACAGACACCCGCAAAGCCACTTATGCAATACAAGTTGCATGTCGAGCGTGGAGCAAATCTCATGAACGCGGTCATGTAAAGTTAGCCCGAGCCGCTTCATCCCACTATGCCACAAAGATGCAAAGTACTCAAACTAAAGACAACATAAGAATCAACGCCCACAAAACCATTGTGTTCTACTCGTGCAACCATCTATGCATAGACACGGCTCTGATACCACTGTAGGGATACGTTGCATAGAAAACAAAAAATTTCTTACCGCGAGAACGCAAACCAAGCCAAGATGCAATCTAGAAGATGGGAGCAACGAGGAGATGATCGAGACTCACCCTTGAAGATTTCCAAAGCCTACAAGATGAGGATCTTGCTGCTGCGGTAGACGATCACTTGCCGCTTGCAAAAGCGCGTAGAAGATCTTGATCACGGTGCCACGATCGGGCAGCACCTCCGTACTCGGTCACACGTTCGGTGTTGATGAAGACGACGTCCTTCTCCCCGTTCCAGCGGGCAGCGGAAGTAGTAGCTCCTCCTTGACTCCGGCAACACGGCGGCGTGGTGGCGGTGGCGATGGAGAACTCCGGCGGAGCTTCGCTAAGCGTGCGGGAGAGGTGGAGGAGAGAGGGGCGGCTAGGGTTTGGGAGAGGGGGTGGCCGGCCTCAAGGGGTGCGGCCAGCTTGGTGGCTTGTGGTGGCCGGCCCCCTCCCCTATGCCCCTCATTATATAGGTGGAACCCCAAGTGTTGGACTACAAGTCTTTGAATAAGACCCCAACACAAGAACCTTTCATGTAGTAGGGAAACCTACCCAAGGTGGGACTCCCACCCAAGTGGGATTCCCACCCTTCCATGAAGGGGGGTGGCCGGCCCCCTTGGTGGAGTCCACCTTGGACTCCCCCCTCTAGGGTTGGCCGGCCATGGGGAGGTGGAGTCCCTCCGGGACTCCTCCTTCCTTAGTGATTTCTTCTGGACTTTTCTAGAACCTTCTAGAACCTTCCATAAATGCAACGTATCATTTCCAAACTTGGAATATGACTTCCTATATATGAATCTTATTCTCCTGACCATTCCGGAACTCCTCGTGATTTCCGGGATCTCATCCGAGACTTCGAACAATACTTCGAACTCCATTCCATATTCAAGTTCTACTATTACAACATCAAACCTTAAGTGTGTCACCCTACGGTTCGTGAACTATGTGGACATGGGTGAGAACTCTCTCCGACCAATAACCAATAGCGGGATCTGGAGATCCATAATGGCTCCCACACATTCAACGATGACTTAGTGATCGAATGAACCATTCACATACGATACCAATTCCCTTTGTCACGCGATATTTTATTTGTCCGCGGTTTGATCATCAGTATCACTCTATACCTTGTCCAACCTCGTCTCCTGACAAGTACTCTTTACTCGTACCGTGGTATGTGGTCTCTTATGAACTTATTCATATGCTTGCAAGACATTAGACGACATCCACCAAGAGGGCCCAGAGTATATCTATCCGTCATCGGGATGGACAAATCCCACTGTTGATCCATATGCCTCAACTCATACTTTACGGATACTTAATCCCACCTTTATAACCACCCATTTACGCAGTGGCGTTTGATGTAATCAAAGTACCTTTCCGGTATAAGTGATTTACATGATCTCATGGTCGAAAGGATTAGGTAACTATGTATTGAAAGCTTATAGCAAATAACTTAATGACGTGATCTTATGCTACGCTTAAATGGGTGTGTCCATTACATCATTCATACAATGACATAACCTTGTTTTTAATAACATCCAATGTTCATGATTATGAAACTAATCATCTTTTAATCAACAAGCTAGTAAGAGGCTTACTAGGGACTCTTTGTTGTTTACATAACACACATATATCAATGTTTCGGTTAATACAATTATAGCATGGTATATAAATATTTATCATAAACATAAAGATATATAATAACCACTTTTATTATTGCCTCTTGGGCATATCTCCAACATTTTCATGAAACGACTTTGAGAGCGCGTAGCACATGAAGATGTACGTGCGAAATTTTTGTTTCAATTTTTTTCATATTTTAAAATATATCTAACATGTATTTTAAAATAAAGGGAGCATATGCTCCCATGTGCCAAAACATCACTCTCGAGAGTAATATTTATATTTTTCTGCACCCTGCAAAATGGTAGTACTACCTTCAAAGTTGTAAAGCAGAGTACTTCGGGTCGAACAATGTCGTGATCACGAAATGATTAAAAGGTGTGGGGGTAAAAGTAGGGGAAAGGCAAAAACCACCATCGGAAATTGCGAATGACAATCAGCCTAGCTCGTCTGGTGATTTTCTTGCTTCCGATCAGTTTCTTTTCTGAAGTTCTCTTTCTAGTCGAAAGTTCCTTTGCTTTTTGGCTTTAGTTCAGGTTGGATCCACCACCAGCCTAGTAAACCACCGTTTTGTTTGCCATTGACCCCAGCACCTTTTTTCCTGGATCTACCCGCCTCACCCTCCGACAGAGGTCCTAGACCCGTTATCTTGGGTAGCTTGTAACGTGATGGTGTCCACCAAAGCGGATGGACACTTGGATCACAAGCTTAGAAGAACGTAACACAATTTTTCAGCTGTTGAACCATAGCTAAGAGCCTAAGATGGTAAATATTCCATGCGCTGCTCACCTAAGTATAGTTTAGCATCAAAAGTTCTGCACGTCTTTCTCATGCATAAGAGCACTGCTGAAACAATGGCGTTTTTTTGGGGGTATATGTACCAGATCCTAATCTACCGTGGATATTTTTTTAATCTAAGAAGGGGTCCTATTTGGACAAAAGGGCAATCTATCAATGTGCTTAGTTTATCGCAAAACATGATTTCACCCCGCTATATTAATATAGTAACCACATCGATACAAGAGTTTAAAACTAAGAAAATGCTAGGGCAAATGAAGGCAAAGGCGAAGGCGAAGCACAGAGACAATGATGACCGTTGACCGCTGCGCCCTCCATCTATGACTCACCATGCTCCAAGCACTTCGAGCCACAACCCGTACCAAACAACACCTTTAAAAAAGGAAACACAGTAGACACACCACTACTGCCACGATCAGACCGATCCTAGGATTTCCCCCGGTAATGTATAGTGCAGTGAATAAGGTATTCGCACGATGGCCTTCGGGAAGGAATGATGCCATTCGGAGGCGGCACCGCGTCAGGGCCAGACAAGCTGACATGGATATCTCCTGCCCCCGCCCACAATAAACCGTGGGACTTCGGATCACCGCCACCTAGCTTCGTCACCCATGAGCATGCGCTACCACGATCTTGTAGCCGCCATCATCAGACGCTTTGCGATACTGGCCTACAGATTGAAATACGAAGGCACATGACGTAGACGAGCAAGGAACTACAACATTGCAGCCATGCTGGAGGAACCCACCTCCACCACCGAGAAGCAGTTATTGGCCGGACATAGTAGCCAGAGCACACCAGGCCAATCCGGGGCCAGCCGTGCCTAGATGCTACGGCTGCCCTCCTGCACGGTTGGCCCCGGATGGGCCCGTGAAGCTACGGCTGCCTTGCTGCAATAAGCTGGCTGCAGAGCCGCCAGCCCGGGACCCCGCTACGCCACTTTCCTCCACCACACCAGGACGCTTAGCCACCGAAGAACCCAGACCGCCATGGGCTCGGGCGCCCATGCCAAGGCCGCTGCCACCATCTTCTGCAACCGCGCCACCGCTGAAGAGTCACACCGCCTCCTGTGTTTACCGACCGCACCAGACCTGGGCCACCCGAGGAGCACCGTCGCCAGGGAAGGGGAGGGCCTCGAGCTGTCCTCCACGACGCGGGGAGAGAATAGCCGCGTCGTTGCGTTGGCTTCGCCCGACGACCTCTACCGGCGGCGGCAATGGGGGGAGGCTTCGGTGGAGGGGGGACGGCAGCCGACTGGGTGGGGAAAGACCCATCGCCCTCGGGGGGCGAGGGAGGGCGACATGGTCAGGAGGGGGGAGGGGGAGGGTGGGGGTTGTTACAAGATTTGACTGTGTGCGTCTTGGTAAAGCCTTTCTATGAGCTCTCCAGCAATGCCCTCAGTTGGCAATGGGTAAAAGAAACGTGTTTTTTTTTGGCATCAGGATGAAATAATTAAGCAACTATTTTTTGAATGTAAATTGCAGGTGCAACTTATCTGCTATTCAGGTTACGTCGAATTTTTAATATCCGTGATCTGTTGCAACTTGCTAACTTGTTTGTCAATTAACTACGGGCAATTCTATCAATCTATAAAAGGATATGTTAATCATTTTGGCTCTGGAAGAATGTTGGTAGTAAAAAAGAAATCTCCCTCTAAGTTGCAGGTTATCTACTTGTTCTACACTTATTAGGCACCTAGAGCCACTTGCAGCGATATGTGACAAAACTGTTTGAGGGAACCGTACTTGGACTCGTACGGGTTGCATGTTTATATAGGGATAGACATAGTACATGAGATGTATCCGATACACATATCGTATGGTATACGGTATAGAGTAAATATGTAACCCTATACAATATCTAACAACCTCCCTTAATCTAAACCTGTTGACAGGTTGAGATTACGCTTAAACTCAGAAAGTTTCTTGACTGGAAGTGACTTTGTAAATCCATCTGCAACTTGATCATTACTTGTAACAAACCGAATTGCTAGCTGATTTCTTGCAACCCTTTCTCTGACAAAGTGAAAATCAATCTCAATATGCTTTGTCCTGGCATGAAATACATGATTAACATAAAGATAGTTTGCACCCAGATTATCACACCATATGCTAGGTTTTTGCTTCAACTTAACTCCAAGTTCAGTAAGAAGGGCCTCCACCCAGATTATCTCAGCAGTAGCATTAGCTAATGCTTTATACTCAGCTTCAGTACTAGAACGAGATACTGTAGCCTGTTTTCTGGCAGTCCACGAAACCAAATTTGGTCCAACAAACATAGCAAAACCTCCTGTAGACCGCCTATCATCAATATCTCCTGCCCAATCTGCATCAGAGAAGGCACTCAGAAAAGTAGATGAAGGTGTGAACGTGATACCAAGCAGCTTCACTGTATCCTTGACATATCTGAGAATATGTTTTGCAGCTGTCCAGTGTTCTGTAGTTGGAGCATGAAGATACTGACAAACTTTATTGACAGAGAATGCCAAATCAGGACGTGTTAGTGTCAAATACTGAAGTGCTCCAACAATGCTTCTAAACTGAGTGCAGTCATCAGCACCAAGAGGTGTACAACTTGTGAGAGACAGCTGATCAGACGTAGACAAAGGTGTAGGAGCAGATTTACAGTCTTCCATTCTAACCTTCTTTAGCAAATCAGTAGCATATTTCTCTTGTGTCACAAGAAACTTATCATTTATCTTTTTTACCTCAATTCCAAGAAAAAAATGTAGATCACCAAGATCCTTGATAGCAAAGTTCTTATTGAAGTCTCGCAGAAGAGCAGAAATAGCATAATTAGAAGAGCTTGTTACTATAATATCATCAACATAGACAAGGACAAATATGATAATGCCTGACTTGTTGAACAGAAATAATGATGTATCAGCCTTTGAGGGTGTAAAACCAAGTGCACACAACTTAGAACTCAACCTGGAATACCATGCTCTTGGAGCCTGTTTCAGACCATACAAGGCTTTGTCAAGCCTACAGACATAATGTGGTGCATGTGGAGCTTCAAAACCAGGGGTTGTCTCATATACACTTCCTCTTCCAGAACACCATGAAGAAACGCGTTCTTGACATCTAGCTGCCTAAGATTCCATCCCCGAGACACAACAATAGATAGAACAATCCTGATAGTAGCTATTTTAACAACTAGACTGAAAGTATCCTCATAATCAATATCATATCTTTGTTAAAAACCTTTAGCAACCAATCTTGCCTTGTACCTGTCAATAGATCCATCAGTTCTTCTTTTAATTCTATACACCCACTTGCAATCAATCAGATTATTGCTTTTGCTTGGAGGAACAAGATGCCATGTTTTATTTTCCATCAATGCATTATATTCCTCCTCCATTACTTTGCGCCAATGTGAGTCATCAAGCGCCTCAGAAAGATTGGATGGTTCTCCTGCAGAAGAAAACATGCCATATCGTACTGTACCATCAGTGTACTGCTTAGGCTGTCGTATACCTTTCTGTAATCGAGCGCGAGGCGATCGAGGAGTGGATGGTTCTCCTGTAGAAGAAAACATGCCATATCGTATTGTACCATTAGTGTACTGCTTAGGTTGTCGTATACCTTTCTGTAATCGAGTGCGAGACGATCGAGGAGGTGTATCACCAGGTGAAGAAGGCGGCGAGGAAGCCACAGAATCTCCCCCACCAGCGCTGCCCACAGACGATCCAGCGGAGGCGTCAGGTGCAGCCGACAGCTGCGGGGAAGCTTCAGGCGTGGATCCCGCGGAGCAGCTAGGTGTCGCGGCAGGACTCGGCGGGGGTGTGTGTTGAGAATGCTCCGCATGCAGAGACGGCGAGGAGCCGCCAGATGGCGCACAATGATGGGCCGACGGCGTGTGCTCAGCAGACGCGGTCGGAGCAGCACCACGCGACCTGAGGGCGGGAGAATCTGCGTCAGGCAGATCAGCCTCGGGATCAGAGATGGTAGCAGAATCTGCATCAGATTCCGCACCATTTTCGTCATCTTCTGAAATATCTTCAACTTCATTTTCAGCAAAAATTTGGACACCATTGTCCCTGAAATTTTCAGTAGCATGTTCTGCAACTTGTAGCACAGTAGTAATAGGCACAATATGCACATGGTTAGCAACATTAGAGGCACCCTCATGAGGAACATATGTAGAAGATGGTAAAAGGAGGATTTCTTTTCGAATAAGGGGACCGACATTAGGACGTAGGAATGCAAAAGGAAACACATTTTCATCGAACAACACATCACGAGAAATGTACACACGTCCTGTAGACATGTCAAGACACTTAACACCCTTATGAAGAGGACTATAACCAAGAAAGACACATCGAGTGTAGCGAAAAGCAAGCTTGCGAGTGTTATAAGGACGAAGGTTAGGCCAACAGGCACAACCAAAAACACGAAGAGCGTCATAATTTGGTGTAGTGTGAAGGGGGCGTTCAGCTGGAGTTTCAAGATTGATGACTTTGCTAGGCAATAAGTTTATGAGGAATGTGGCGGTAAGAAAATCTTCATCCCAATATTTAAGAGGCATAAATGCATTAGCTAGGAGGGCTAGCCCAACGTCAACTATATGGCGATGTTTTCTTTCAGCAGAACCATTTTGTTGGTGGGCATGGGGGCATGATACATGATGAGTAATACCAACTTTTTGGAAGAAAGCATTGAGTTTTTCATACTCACCCCCCCAATCAGTTTGCATAGTAACAATTTTCCTATCAAACTTGCGCTCAACATATTGTTGGAAATTGAGAAACACTTGATAAACATCAGCACGGCTTTTAAGCAGATAAATCCATGTGAACTTGCTAAAATCATCAATAAAGCTTACATAGTATGAATGTTTCCCAGCAGAGAGAGGTGTAGGACCCCGTACATCAGAGAAAATTTGTTCTAGAGGAGCAGTAGATCTACTACTAGATGTAGGGTATGGCAACTGATGACTCTTTGCCATTTGACAAGAATCACAAACATATGGAGTACTCTCTGGTGTGTAAGCTATTTTATTTTTCCTAAGAACTTGTTGAACCACAAATGAAGATGGATGTCCTAAGCGGCGATGCCATGTAGAAGACGACGGCTTTATTGTGATGTATGCATGCTTGGAGGACGCAGCAGAGATGGACATCAAGGGATATAGACCTCCATAGCAAGGACCTCTAAACAGGACCCTTCGTGTTGCCTGATCCTTGATGACAAAAAAGAAAGGATGAAACTCAATAAAAACGTGATTATCAAGGGTGAACTTATGAATGGATAAAAGATTTTTTGATGCACTAGGAACATGGAGAATGGCATTGAGATCAAAAGAAGCATGAGGGGTGCGTAAAGTTGAATAACCAGTGTGACTAATATGCATACCTGCTCCTTCAGCAGTGCGGACTTGGTCGCGACCATTGTAGTCCTCATGAGTGGAGAGCTTGTTCAGCTCACAAGTGATGTGATCAGTAGCGCCTGTATCATAGTACCAATTTGTGTCAACTCCAAGAGAGGAAAAATTTGCATCCTTGTGTCCACGATCTCCATTGTCACGACGATCATCACCATAGCGCCACCAACAATCTTTAGCAGGGTGGCCATGAATGTCACAGATTTTGCATGTGGTGTCAATAGAGCGGGTGGGCTGTCGATCACGACGGCGCCCACCATCATCACGCCTATCTCCGTCACGATGACGATCATTATCACGACGTCGGTCCTGGTATCCACCACCATCACGACCTTGGTGACCTTGGTAGCCACCACGGTGACCACCACCACCACCACCACGCCCACGCCCATCATCACGACGTGGACGATCATCACGCCAGCGATCATCCCGATCCTGGCCACGTGAGGGAGCTCCACCACCACGGCGAGCAAGATGAGCAGAGGAGGTGAAGCTAGTATCTTCATCAGTTTTGTTCATGCGATCAAAGGACTGCACTTGACTAAATAAATCAGACATGGATGTGTTTGGATTGGCACAGACTGCAGTGACCAGGTACTTGTACTTGTCGCCAAGATTTTTCAGGACATACCACACGGGTTCATCATCATCAAGTGGTTTTCCAGCAGCAGCAAGTTCTTGGGCAATTGTCTTCATCTTGGCGAAGTATTTGTCAGCCGACATGTCACCTTTCTTGGTCTCAATGAGTGCTGACCGCAGGTGTTGCACACGAGTCTTGGACGAGACGGAGACGTGTGAGTTGATAGCCGCCCAGACTTCAGCAGAAGATTCGAGGCCAATAACATGGGCCAAGACATCCGGAGAAAGAGCGTTCACGAGCCAGCGAAGAACTTGTTGATCACGAGCAATCCAGGTGGTGTAATTGGGGTTTGGGATGGTGGATGCTTTTCCATTGCTATCTTCAATCTCGACCAGTTTTTCCGGAGCCTTTTCAATGCTGTTGACCAGCTCAAGCACAAGGGCACCACGGAGCGCGGGAACGACCAACGCCTTCCACACCAGGGCGTTTTCCCGCGTGAGCAGCTGGGTTGGAGGGGCACCAAGCGCAGCAGCTAGGGCAGTTGCAGAGAAGGATGACGACGAGGCCATGATCAGCAACCTGAGGGTTCTTGAGGCGGCGGCGGCACAGGGGGTCCGGCGGCGGCGATTTGTTGTGGGCTTAGATTTGTTTTGGTTGGTAGGGTTTTGGGCGGCGGCGGCTAAGGAGCGGCGGCGGCGATTTTTTTGGCTTGTGTTTTGGATCGTGGGTGTAGGGCTTGTAGGCGGCGGCGGCACAGAGACGTGCGGCGGCGGCGGGACTTGTTTTGTCTTTGTTTTGTGGCGGCGGCGGCGGCTGTTTCCAGCGGCGGCGGCGCGATCGTGGGAGCAGCTAGGTCACGGAAGAGGTGGCTCTGATACCATGACAAAACTGTTTGAGGGAACCGTACTTGGACTCGTACGGGTTGCATGTTTATATAGGGGTAAACATAGTACATGAGATGTATCCGATACACATATCGTACGGTATATGGTATAGAATAAATATGTAACCCTATACAATATCTAACAATATGAGCATACACTTTTTTTATGACGACATGATATCAAGTGAAGTGAGCATCCGAGTGGGTGTTCACCCAGTACTGATGGCGGCGTATTCTACCATTGGTCCTCCGTTGCCTTAGTCTGCTTTATCTTTTAGGTCATCGAAAATTCTATCTTATACTTATTATTCATGTTTTTAGGTTGTGTGTATCTTTGATATGTAGAGGTTGAGGTTGATTGTATCGCTTTGATGCAAACTATTATAGAATAATAAAAAAACAACCTTACACCCAACGTCCAATATCTCCCATCGACGACGATTGAAGTAGGTGCTAAACCAACCTTAACTGTGGCAACGAGGTCAGCAAATTGATTCCGGTGCTTCTCTTGAGGCGTGGGCAGACATTTAGCTCTATCGGCACCGGAATTCGGCTAGCAAGAAGCAATTTCTTTTGGCTGGAAACAAATATCATTCGGTTTTCAGAAATACTAGTAAAAATACCGTTCGAGACTTTACAAACGAATTTATAAATTCACCCGAAATTTGCCAAAATCATTTAAATCTGATGAAATTGTGTGAATACTGGTAAATTTGGTATTATTATTTCTGGTGGTAACCAGTAAATCGGTTTTCGGCAAAATTTTAAAAATCTCGTCCGAGAAAAAAAAAACCATGTGGAGAAGTCCTATGCCGGTAGAGTGGTTGCTAGGACTAACGGCATCAGTGAGAAGTATGCACATGCTCTAGATTGGTGAATATGGTTCAATGTGGTGACAATATTGTTTTTCAAAGGAATGCGGTGATACTTTCAAAATCAAGTACATCATGCCTTTACTTACAAATGCATAAGGACATGTTTATCCATGCTAGAAATAGCTAGCTTTTGATTCAAATTAAATTTTGATATTGTATATTCGTTTATAAATAAAACTATCATTCTAAAAGGCGTGCACTACTTGAACTTGTCAAACTTGATACCTAAAAATGTCCTTTATATTCTTTAGGGGATAATATATCATTGGATTTTTTGTGAAGAATATTTTCATACTGTTATAATCTTACATATTACCTCCGTTTCAAATTAAGTGTCCCAAGTTTATCTATATATAGTATTTATACGCATTTTAATATGTAGATACATTTGTATCAAGACAAAGCTACGACACTTAATTTAGAATGAAGAGAATATTTTGTAATTTAAAATGTTTATTTGAAAGTTCATAGACAAATTTACATATTCGGACAATGTCCATGTGTAAATAAAATCATGTAGCTATTTACGATCAAATTTAGTAATCATTAAAATTTGGTCATCTCAAAAAGGATTTGGGCCTCAAGGGTAGTGTGACTCTGGCCAATTAAACAAAATGCACTTTAGTCACTTACCCAGTGACCAGAATTTTGTTATTCAGGTTTGTGTTGGTTGAATTAGTGCTTATATATATGCTCATACTCTATCATAATTTATGTAGGAGTACATATCTTTGTCATTGCATCGAAGATGTGGATTTCATTATGTAGACAGGTGTGGTGGGCGAAGGAGATTGGTTAGCACTTAACATTTCACCACATTTTCTCTTCTTGTATTTTGTGGGTGCATGAAGAAGATTACCAGATATATGAAGCTTCTATTAGTTTGGTTTGGTAAACTAATCCCCTCATCTTCTCTCCGGTCTCCCCTTACCATGATATCCTTCCGGATCGTGTACTTGCAAATAATTGAGCTAGTACAGCATCTGCTATGTTCTGCCTTTATGTTTTTATAGTTCGTCAATTCCAAAAGTGCACCCTAAATAATTACCTTATTGATGACACTTGTTTTAATACTTTGCTTGGATGCGATGCGCTTGACACTTTAGTCAAACCTAACACCACACAACAGAACCATCAGGGTGACACCTCAACCATTATGATGCGTACAGTATTGTATAACGCCATGGATGAAGAGCACTCTTGGGACATAGGTCAACCCGACACGAACAAAAAATGTATATACTATGTATAGCTTTCTAGAGGCAATATGGATTGCAGGAACAAAAGATGCGTACGTGTACGTACGTGCATGGCCGTTGCTGTTGGACTGGTTGGTTGCAGCAGTGGTTACTTGCAACACCCGAGCTCTGCGAAAAAGTTCTCCTTTATTTCCCTTTTGTGCAAAGCTGTATGTCCAGAAGTTCCTTTGCCCCACTCGGGGGTTTCCTTCAAAAATATTGGAGCTGGTCAACTCAAACATCATCTGATCTAAAATCACGACTTGAACTAAAACATTTTCCTTCCCTTTTCTTGAAGGTGAAATCTTAATTAGTACATATACTCCCTCTATGTAGGATTACTTTTTAAAAAGGGGTCCCTTAGCACATATTGCGCTAAACCTCTGCTTGATGCAGGGACAACATTCCTACCTATATTTAAGAAAAAAGTACTCACGGAACGGCGTTTGGTCCAAATTAGATCCTAAACCATGAAACAACAAAATTAAAGATTAAGACCTTTAAAACCTTTTTAACGTGAATCATTGCCAAAATTTTGCATAGTAGTCTACGGCTTTGGATTTTCATAAAAAATGCTTTAAAATTCTTAAATTTAAGGAGCGGTTATTATAACCTTGAGATCTTGGCATTTGTCCTTAACACGCGCTTCTTCATAATGAAAATACTTACGATTTTTTTGTGCATTCTGTAAAAGGAGAAAATAGAAAACCCAAAAGGTCACCAAAATATATAAGCTTTTTATTTTAAAGAAGGCAAGCTATTGACCATCAGGTTGAATGAATATTTGAAGATTCCCTATCATCACCCATGTTGTGACGTTCGTTCCATAGGGAAGATCACAAAAGGTAAATGATTTGACTCGTGATTTCACTACATGACACAAATAATACCATGTAAACTTGAGATAACCTCAGAACTGATTGATTGATAGGAGTACAAGGTTTATATATGGCAATGACCGGGTATCATAGCCGACTAAGCTAACCGTAACTTGGATTACAAGTTGGCTAACAATAATAGTCTAATAGGATGAACTCTTGCAGGTTCTCGTCTCATAGCGTTAACAAAAAATATTTTATAATTTTTACATACCGAAAATGTAAAACCGTTATTCAAAACCAGGGCTAGGGTTTAGGTTAAATGGTTTTAAAATGTTCATTGTTTAACACAACTTCTAATAGTTCGCGGATCAAGTTGAATCAATCACCATACTAGTTGTAGGTTCAGTAAAACCCTTTCTTGCAAAAATGACGATTTGATACAGTACGAACCTATACTATATGTAGGTAAAATCCTTTCTTACAAAAATATCATACAGATAAAACCCTTTCTTACAAAAATATTATACAGTACGAACCTATACTATATGTAGGTGACATGTGTGTTACGTGTTCTCTCAATATATAATCGGCTATTAAGACCTGTTTGGCAAGTGAAAGATGCATAGCTCGACGATCTGATCCGGATGACAATGGAGATGAATTAGGCCCATGCATATATGCATGTGCTCGGACTAGGCACCAACCGGTGGGCTAATCGAGAGAGCGTAACTACCACGGCTACCTATCAGGCAGAAAAAGCTACCACACCGTAGGATAGCTGATAATTAAGCATCCCGTCTGGTGGTTTTCTTTCACTCGCTGAAGTCCCAGCGTACCGCAGATATAGTCGGATGTCTGATGCATCACCTCCCAAACCAACCTAACTGAAGCTTTTGGACTTGTGGTCATGGTCCACAGAGATCTACCGTTCTACTGCATCTTTGATTTGATTTGACCGTATTTCTTTCTAATTGAATTCCTTTTGTGAACTGTGACAAGCCATCACGCGTGCACTGTGTGTTGTGCATATTTATGGGGCACTTGTGAAGTGTCAATAACTCCATGTGTCCTTTTCATACGGCCACTCTATGCTCATGCAAAGAAGTGTGCGTGTGCATCAGTGCATGTGTCCACGCTTTGGTGGCACAACAGCGACTGCACATTGACGTTGCTGGATTGTAGCTTGAATTATTAGCAGAGTTTGGTGCATCGATTCATAGATTATCCTTGGACCTGTTAGAGCATGTCTAACAGGCCCTTTATAACCCGCCCACCCCGTAAAATTCCAGCGACATATGGGCAGGCGCGGTTTGGGCCGTCTAGCAGGCCCCGTATTCGGGCCGCCCCGTTTCGGCGGAATACGGGGTCCAGGAAATCGGCCCCGCCGCCCCCTACTTATACTGGGCGCAGGTGCGAGTGAGGGGTTAACCCCTCACTCGCAACCCTAGCTCCGCCGTGCGCCGCCGCCTCCTCCTCCTGCTCCGGCGAGCAATTAGTCGCTCCCCCGCGCCGCATTCCACCCGTCGCCACCTGCATGGACTCCCGCCGCCGTAGTACCGCCTCGCCGGCGAGCGGATCGAAGCGATCCCGCTCGCCGGATAACGTGGAGGATGCGTGGCGGCTTTTTTGCAAAAGATCCGCCGCCAGCAGCCGCCGCGCGGCCTGCAAGTACGACGGCGAGGACTTCGTCCCGGCGAAGCTCCGTGACTTCACGCGGGGCGGCCGCTGGTACCACGAGGACCCACCGCTCAAGCCGATGAGCGGCCCGAAGTTCGAGGAGTGGCTCGCCGAGTGGGAGCGCCAACGCCGGGTGAACGAGGCGTGGAGGGCGACCATCGGGAGCACCAGCGGCGGAGGTGCCCCGCTCACCGGCGAGGAGGAGGAGGCAGACGAGGACCAGGACCCCGCCTTCTTGAAGGCGATTGAAGAGTCCCTCAAGGACGCCGAGGAGAAGAAGAAGGCGGAGGAGGAAGAAAAGGCAGCGGCCATCGCCACCGTGAAGGAGGCGGAGGCGCAGGCGGAGGCGGAGGCCGATGGGTTCATCATCGACCTCTCCGACTAGAAGTCGCGATCCGATCGCGCATTTTGCATGTATGTAGGTACGTCGATTTCTATGTATGATCGACGAACTATGAATGAAAGTTTCCCGGGGTTTTAAATTTACAAATATACGGGGTCAAATACGGGTTCTGCTAGACGGAGCGGTGTATGATCGACCATTTTTTTATACGGGGCGAAAAAGCGGCGAAATACGGGGCGGAAAAGTAAGGGGCCTGTTAGACATGCTCTTAGGCCAATATGCTTGTTATATTATCATGGAGCCAAAGATCACAATATATAGTACATGTACATGTGCAAATATGCAGAAAACCCCCTAACATGGGGAAACTACAATATACATATATATACATCTAACACCCCCCTCAAACTCATGGTGGATCCACAACACTGAATTTGGAGAGTAAGAAGTCATGCTGCGCTCGAGTCTGTGCCTTTGTAAAGAAATCCGTCAACTGCAAATCTGAAGGCACATAATGAACCGCAACAACCTCATCCTGCACTTCAGCACGTGTATAAAAAGCATCAACACCAATATGGTTGGTCAGCTCATGCTTGACCGGATCATGTGCAATACTGATAGCACCTGTACTGTCAGACTAAAGTGGAGTGGGTGTCGTAACAGAGACCCCAAAATCTGCAAGGAACCACCGTAACCAGGTCACCTCAGCAATCAACAAAGCCATAGACCGCAACTCAGCCTCAACACTCGAACGGGAAACCGCTACCTGTTTCTTCGTCTTCCAAGAATGACTAACAGAATCAGCGTCAAGAATGACGCGACAACCAGAATCACTAAGCTGACTAGAAGAAAACATGTTCATCTTAAGACTAGGAACATGAGAAACATCAGGAACAGAGAAAGAGGAAGTAGAAAGGGTGCCGCGACTGGAAACAGGAAGAGAGGTACCATCAGCCGTGATAACACGGAGAGGAGAAACAAGAGAGCGAAGAGAAGAGAGAATAGAGAATAGAAGACGCAGAAGTCATATGAAAAGAATCTCCAGAATCCAGATACCACGGGGATGACGTACCTAACTGTGTAGAAGGTGGTGGTCGCGCGGTGCCAGAAGAGCCAGGCATAGAACCAGCAGGACCCGTCGAGGAAGAGCCTGTAGCAGCGAGCAGACCACGAAGACCACGGATAATATCCTGATCAGATAGCGCAATAGCAGAAGATCCTGAAGAACCAGCCTGCCGACGAGTATAGTGCCGCTGACGTAAGCTGGGATCCCTCTGCCAGCAGCTAGAGACAGTGTGGCCAGACCTGCCACAGAAGGTGCAGTGAGGTACTGTCATACCACGAGGCTGCTGAGACTGACTCTGGACCTGGACTGGAGGAGTAGAGAGTATCCGCGGTGCTGGAGACCATAACGAAGTCGGCGGCGTAGGAGGTCCGCGAGCAGACGGCACAGGAGGGCCACGAGCAGCAAGTACAGAGGGAACCTCAAGAAGACCAGCACCACGAAGACGAGTCTCCTCAGCACGAAGCTCAGCCAGTACCTCAGAGAGTGAAACACGACCCCACGGGCAAGCAGCTGTGCACGACGCGGCTCATACTCCTTGTGGAGCCACGACAAGAACTCAAAAACGCGCTGAAAATTCAGATCCGCGCGCACAGTCAGACAACAGGGACAGGTGGCACACACAGCTGTACGAAGAGAATCAAGATGACACCAAATAGCAGCACTCTGAGTGTAGAACTCATCAATAGTAGAATCACCCTGCTGAAGGGCATGCTCCTGGCGGACCGCAGACATGTAAAGAGCATCCCCAGACGGCTGATAGCGCTGACGAAGAAAATCGCACAGAGCAGCAGCAGTGGGAAGACCCATGAACTCATCAACATACTGAGGCAGAACACTGGAGGTGAGAATAGTAGCAGCACGATCATCCTCATCTATCCACTGAGTGTAGTCAGTCAGATCCAGCCGGTAAGTCGCAACGGCAGTAGAGTGGTCCTGGACCTTCCGGTCATAATCAGCCAGAGCAGTATCATCAGCACTCTTGGCTGCATCTTTATCCGCCTAAGTAGCATCAGGGGCAAGGGCAACGACAGTGCAACGGGCACCGTAGGAGCAATGGGGCGCGGCGGACAGGAGACCTCGCCAGAAAGCACACCCCAAAGATGAAGACCGCGCATGTGTACGCGCATGAATGCAGCGAAATCGGGATAATTCGTGCCATCAAAGATCACCGGGCAGCGAGGAATCGAAACATAGCCCGAAGAGGAAGACATTTTTTTTATCTTTTTTTTTACGAGAATCAGGATCAGATTGGGATCGGCCTACTCCCGATCGAAAAGAAGAACGAGGCGGCGGAGACCCGGTTGCCTGGGAGCAGCCGAGAGGATGGACGAGGGCGGGACGGGCGGCCGGCGGTGGCGGCAGGCGGCGGCCGACGGCGGTCAATAGGCGGCGGCCGGGCTACTGGCGGCGGACAGCGCGACGAGCGGCCGGGGCGCAGGACGGCGCGACGAGTGGTCGGGGCGGGCGGGGAGACGGCCGGTGGAGGAGGAGGGCCGGAGGAGAAGGGCCAGGGAGCAGCCGGCGATGAACGGCGACCGAAGGTGCGGTGGCTGGAGGAGAGACGACCGGAACAAGCGGATGACAGCCGTACGGACTAGATGATCAATTTTTGCTCTGATACCATGTTAGGGCAATATGCTTGTTGTATTACCAGGGGGCCAAATGCCACAATATATAGTACATGTACAGGTGCAAATATGCATGAAACCCCCTAACATGGGAAAACTACAATATACAGATATATACATCTAAGAGGAACAAGGTCTAAAAAATATAAGGAAACATGATAACTTAACTACATTCAGGAAGGAGGACATTCAAAATCTTTCATCCATCCTCGCCTTATTCGGAGAAGCTACCGATCTCCTCACAAACTTCCAAAAGAGCATGGTCATTCCCATTAGATGTCAAGATACTGACATTGACGAGGTGCTTGATGGGGTTGCGGTCATCCGCGCTTCCTTCCAAATCAAGTATTTGGGGCTGCCTCTTTCGGTTTGGAAGCTTAAGAGGACCGATTTTCAACCGTTAGAAGACAAGATGGCCGGCAAGCTTGTTACTTGGGATGGGAAAAATATCAATGCAGTCGGGAGAGGGGCCCTTGTCAAATCCGTCCTCACGTCCCAAGCAATTTTCCATCTAACCCTACTCAAAATCCCACCGGGGTGCATCACTTCCATGAATAAAATCGAGCGTTCTTTTCTTTGGGCCGGCACCAAAGAGGTCACCGGGGGAAAGTGTAAGTTGAATTGGGAATCGGTTTGTAGACCCAAGAAGCTTGGTGGTTTGGGCATCCTACATCTCGAGACATTTGCGCGGGCTCTTCGGTTGAGATGGCCTTGGTTTGAATGGCGTGACCCGAGTAAGCTTTGGGTGGGCATGGGTACGCCTTGTGATGAGGTGGATATGGAGCTCTTCTATGCATCAACCACTATCTCCATTGGTAATGGGGAGATTGCTCCTTTTTGGGATTCCCCACGGCTCAACGGAAAAAAGCCCAAAGATATTGCACCGCTCATATATGAGGCCTCCACGAGGAAGAAATGGAAAGTCAAGCATGCAATCACCAATAACGCTTGGATTGACAAAATAAAAATGGACACCAACTTGACCGTCCATCACATTCATGAGTACATCCGGCTTTGGGTGCAATTAAATGCCTTTCAACTTATTGAGGGCGCGCAAGACTCCATCACTTGGAACCTCACTTCGAATGTTCAGTACACGACGACCTCCGCTTACAAGGCGCAATTCTTTGGAGCCACATTAACAAATATGAACAAGATGGTGTGGAAGGTTTGGGCCCCTCCAAAGGTCAAGTTCTTCGCTTGGTTGGCCATCCGCAATAGAATTTGGACGGCGGATCGTCTTGAGAGAAGGGGTTGGGACAATTGTGGGCTTCGCCCGCTTTGCATGCAAACTCAAGAGACGGCGATACATCTCTTCTCTCAATGCCGCTATACCAAGAGGCTTTGGGATATGGTTAAGAGTTGGCTTGGAATCCCCTCCGTCCGCACTCATGAGTGGGGGGGATGCGTCCCTTCGGGAGTGGTGGAAGATGATGTTGTGCAATGCAATGGAGAACCGGAAAGCCATATCTTCTATAACGTGCTTGTCACTTGAACAATATGGGAGGAGCGCAATGCAAGAGTTTTCAACAATAAGTCCGCGCCCCCAATTACGGATGAGGCTAAACTTTGGAGCACCGCGGGTGCGAAGCTTTTGAGTTTTGTAATATCGGGAGAGTAATCTCTTAGGAGCTTATGTTTTTCTTTTTATTTTGTCTTGTCAAGACTCTCCTACTTATTTAATGAATGGAGGCAAATCTTTTGCCCCCCTTTTTAAAAAAAAAATTAACTACAGAAAATTGATCATGAGAAGCCATCAAGAAATTACCCCAACTTGGCACATGGGATCATCCCCTCCCTTCCCCAAACTCAGTTTGGCCTCTCGAGTAATTGCCCAATTAAATTAATTAGTTGTAAGTCTTCCTAAGCTCATATCTAAACCCGGTATATCCAAGTATACAACATACCATATAGACAACTGCCATAGTCTCATCTCTCCCCGTCGCTCGTGTTCTCCTGCGATCGTTGTCCGTCGTCGTCACGATCTTATCTTTCCCGTCATCGGCGATCATGTTCGTCGGCCAGTTGATTCCACGTTGAGGCTGACCGCTCCTCCTGCCTCATCGCCGAACTTGTCTGGACCGTCCTATTAACTTGCACGTTTTGCTTCGTGTCACGCCGGATAGGTCACCGACATGTCCAACACTGGTCTCGTTCATTCCCATCACGTCGGACTGGCCGGCTAAAATGTCATCGAACTATTCAGCCGCACACCGCACTGACATCTTGCCTGCAGGCTACCACCACCCCTATCACCACATTTTAACACCTACAAGGCCTTGTCGAGGCTCGTGCCGGCATGCACCGCCTCGGAGTGCCTGGTTGCCGGTAAGCACACTACACCATAACACTCAACTAGTGAAAGACAAGGTTGTCAGGAAACAACCTTCACCAATAAAAAGTCAGTCGACAAAGGGTTTTGCTGACCGACCTTGTCTATCACCGTAAGTCCTATCGGCAAAGGTCATTGCCAACCAACGGTTAGTCGGCTATGTTGTTGCTTCCCGGGCGACATATACTATGCCCAACCAACAATTTTTTTCCCAACCCACATTTGTTCCCAACCAACAGTCAGTCAGTCGGTGTGTAGATTACCGACCAACATTCACTTTGCCTTGCCATTCAGCCTTCCTAACCGTGAGTGCCAATTTTCCTGACCAATGTCAATAGGGAATCTTGTGTTGTGATGTAGTGGCACCACCTTGCAGTGCCTCGTGGCCGACAAGGACCGCCTTGCTGTGCCTCCCACCCACCAGCCAAGACCACCACCACTTGGCAAAGTCACCCACAATGAGCCGACAACGGCGTACATATATACTATTTCTATCTATACATATGCTATATATTTGTACAAACAAGTTGGGCCATACATAATTTATACATGGCTGCGTATATTCGTTTAGTTTTTTTAAAGGCCATCATGTCCTTAACTATGAAGGGATATGGAGCTATCTCAATCATTTTTGTATTATTTATTTATTTGAAATGGATGCGAAATCTTTTTCCCATCTCATTAACTAAGAAGAATTCCATATTTGCTTACAAACCGAGCAAGGCTTGGGATAGAAATGTGATCACCCTAGCGGCATGATGGAACCCAAACGCTCAGCGCCCGCGGCGCTCCATTGAGCCACATCTCCCTTAATTTTGTTTACAACCACATAATGCAGAGCGGAAAACACGCGTGTTGCACTCATTCCAAATCTTCCAGCAAACAAGCATGATGAGCGAAGTAAATGACTTCCGTCTAGTGCCGTTCATGAAGACGGAGATAACCACCATTCCTCCACCAAGTTAAGAGTATCTCACAGAGACATGTCCACCGAAGTAATCCCAAGCCAATCAAAGATGGAGCTCCAAATGTGTTTGGAGTAGCAACTTGAATAGGAGGTGGGCTGTGGGAGCTTCAAATAATTTCCGTTTTTCTATTTCAGTTTGACTTATTTTTGGGGAAGGAGCTTGTACCGGAACAAACACCGATGATCATTCCATGAGAGTAAGTACAATAGAGGCCAGTCAGCTAACTATAAGATATTAAATAATATATTTTAGATGATTTGGAGGAGAGAGAAGGAGAGAGAAGGGAGATGAGCTCTTATGCAATAGCCAGCTCTTGCATGTGCTTCTAGGAACTTTGTGAGAGTGAAAGATGGGCCATATATTAGTAAAGTACTTCATTCTTATAGTCAACTATTGTATATGTTAGCTATATGGTGACTACAAATAACATGGCATCTTGTTATAGCCAGCAATTGGCTATGTCGTTGCCTAATCGACGGTACCTCGGAGGAGGGATCCTCACGAGGGGGAGAAGAAGTAGGGGCCATAGGGCGGAGTGCACACGGGACGGTGGTACGCGAGTTACCCAGCTTCGGAACACCTGCACGATGACAGGGCCTACTCGCTGCTTGTCCGGAATTATCCGGACGCTTTCGCGTTGTTACAATGAGTTGTGGTTGTGCCTCTAGGGCTCCCAGGATCCGGCTTATAAAGGCGCACGGATCTAGGGTTTACATGGAGAGTCCTAGCCGGAATACAAGTCACCTAACTACGGTACAAAGTCTTGCCGTGTACGCCAAGGATCCGCCTTCCTCCAAGTACTGCTGGATCCGGATACTTCATGGGCCGTCACGGATTCGGCCTCCTTCGTAGGTCGGTAGAGATCCGGCTTCCTGTTCCCGGGCTGGACTTCATCCTTCAAGATCTACAGCAACTGGGCCGCCCGATGGGCCACATGCCTCACCACCAACTATGGGCCACCCGGGCTTGCCGGATCTAGGCCATGCCGTCGATATACCCATAAAGTATACCCACAACAGTAGCCCCCGAAGTTCTCCGAGATTCATCATTCCTCCGACTTCATTCAGCTCGAATCCGAAGAGAATCTTGAAGAGCTTCAAAATCTTTACTTGTTTCCGGTATCATCTATTCGGAAATCTTCCTTTCTTCTGGTTTGGTAATGTAACGGAAATCCCACTTTTCCCGCGCACAACTTCCTTTTTTCCCGCGCTAAATTTTCGGAGATGCGAATCTTCTAGCCGGAAATTTCGGGAGCGCACAGTTAAGTTACCTCCACGTCATTTTACCGTTTTTGAGCTAAGACACGTGTCGATCATCCAACGGCGTGACTGTTCAGTTTCTACCGTTAGATCCGAAACACGAATCTCCGCGCGGGGCCTATATATAACCCTCGCCCGCGGTAACTTCTCATTCTTTCACCTTCTCACCCACATCGTCTTCTTCCTCGCGCCGCGCCGCCCGACAGATCTCATCTCCGGCGAACTTTGCCACGGTGAGCTTCACGCGCAGCCGGCCCAAGCCTCTCCTCGCGCCAAGATCCCCTTGGTTGAACGGGAAATCCTTCCCGCCGCCGATTTGTGGTCACGCGAGGCGATTCCCTGCAAGTCCGGCGACCTCTACTCCACCGGAGCTCCGTCGAGCCACCGCGCCATTAACGGTACGTGCGCCGGCCTCGTAGAAGATAAACTTAGTGTAGATCCGGATACTCAATTTAGCTCGCATGGGTGCAGCCGGAAGCATGCTGCATGGTTCACCGCA